>NW_017728957.1:717728-719752 GCF_001723915.1 Gavialis gangeticus
GTGTGTGTGTGTGTGTGTGTGTGTGTGTGTGTGTGTGTGTGTGTAAGAGACAGCGGCTGGGGGTGGGGGGAAAGAGACCAAAAAAAAGACTGATTTGGATTTTCCTCTGTTTACGCATCCTCTGATCCCTTTTACTTCAGCTACTGCTATTTTTTGTGCTGTGCAATAAATTCTCCATGTGTCAAAATGAAGCCTGGGCCCGTGGGATACCGCACTTCTCGAGTTAGGACATCACACTGAATGTGCAGAATTTCACCCTGGCAGCCTGCCACTTCTGGCCTGTCACTCACACTGAAGTCTGATACCGCAGGGTCTTTTTCCAGGCGTGCTGCCGGCAGGTGTAGCTGTCCTGCTCTCTGGTGTGATTTGGTGGCCTGTAGCAGACACCGACTCGTGCCCAGTCTTGTGCCCATAGGTAGGACTTTGATGCATGAGCCATCTGATTTCTAACAGGGATGGGATCAGGCTGCGGTTTGTGGAGGAGCGCGTGGAAATGCCCCGCGGGCGGAGGTTTGGGTTGGGTCGTCACAAAGGAGGGGACAGGCTGCGTGCAGCTCTGCGGTTTGCGTCTGGACCGCACAGGAGGAAAGGAGACTCCGAGTCCTGGGTGCCAGGAGCTCAGAAGAGCATGTGCCTTACTTAGGCTGCAATGGCTGTTTCTTAGGGTTGGGTCCAGACCCTTTTTTGTCTCAGCCATGCTGCGTTGCTCCCCTTCATCTTCCCAGGAGGTCTGTGGCACATCAGGTGCTCTAGAAACCCACTCTGAAGCAGGAGGGAAGAAAGCTTCTTCCTTGGGTGTGTTTGCCTGGCCTAGCTCCGAGGAGCTGGTTTAAATGCAATCAGGAAGGCCGCGGCCCCGAGGACAGGGGCTCCACGGTGCCAACAGGGATGTGCACCGACAGGTCGAAGTGTTGACGGGTCTAAATCCATTTCTGAGAACCGAGTTTGCTTTGGCAGCCGGCTGCTGGCATTCGCAGGAACAGATCTGTTGACATGCCCCAGCTGAGAGCTGGCACCGCGCTTCCCACATCAGGCCTGGCTCTGCTCTCCCGCGGGCTGGTGCAAAGCAGGATTGCCCCCCCGGCGGTGCAGCGTGCCGCATCGGCATAGCAGGGCGCCGGCCCCAGCCGAGCTCTCAACGCGAAACTATGTAAATACACCCGCTCTTACACTGCTGCTAACACAGTCCAGCTGCCACGCTGAAGGCGAGGGGCTCGCCAGCAAATGTTCCTGGCTTCCTCAGGTAAACACCCGGGCTTCCAGCGCCCGGGGACATGTCCGCGTACGGGAACTCGGAGGGCGTCGAGCAGAAGGGAGCGAGGCCGCGCTAGCCACAGCAACCTGCTGTTCAGGTCTCGTTTCCCAGCTCCCGGAGGACAGGACACTGTTGTGACTAGTTAGCAGCCAAGCACTGTGTTCCTGCTGGGACTTAAAACCAGAGATTTCCGGCTAGAAAATCTTGCTTCTCCACTCAGGATCAGGCCCCTTGGGGTCAAGAAGGACTTTGGCCTTGTGCTCAGATTTGGACGGGCTGTGTGGGTTTCCCGGCATCTCTCAAGGGTATTTTAACAAACTCCTGCCTGCCAGGACACTGGCGGTGCCTTCATCCCCTGCGCTCCCCACTGAGCCGTGTGTTTGATGCTTCACCCGTTGCGCCGGGTAGCTGCGTAGACAGGTTTGTTCCCAAAGCTCATAAGAAGAGGTTAGGCCTATGATTGTCAAGCAGGGAGACGCAGCGCCCGGGGGTGCCTTGAGAGTCTTTCAAGGGTGCGGCGGGGTGCCATGCAATGCTGGCACTGTGAGTGCGCAAGCAGGATTCGTAAGTCCCAAATAGGATCAAACCTCTGTTTTCTTGTGCAGGGACCGGGACTTCCCTGCTGTGATAGAAGCCGGACTCGAGGGGATCGCCTTCAGACCTCAGGTTGGGGAGGACCGGGTTAGAGAGCTTCTGGAGGGGCTGGACGCGTTCAAGTCAGCGGGTCCGGATGCTCTCCACCCCAGGGTGTTGAGGGAGCTAGCTGGGG
>NW_017728957.1:720436-722442 GCF_001723915.1 Gavialis gangeticus
GCACAAGTTGATGGAGAGGAGGTATAGATTGGACATCCGCAAGAACTACTTCACAGTTAGGGCGGCTAGGAGCTGGAACCAACTTCCAAGGGAAGTGGTGCTGGCCCCTACCCTGGGGGTCTTTAAGAAGAGGCTGGATGCCTACCTGGCTGGACTCATTTGAGTCCCGTTCTTGTTTTGGGGTTTTGTTGTTCTCCCGCCCTGGCGGGGGGTCGGGCTAGAAGATCTACTAGGTCCCTTCCGACCCTAAATCTATGAAACTATGAAATCTATGAAACTATGTTGCCCCGCTGTGGGCTTTCTGAGGTCTTTGCAACAGAAAAGTTGCTTTAGGATTTTTCTGGATTAAGGAAACAAGTGAAAACTAAGAGCTGGCATTTTCCAAGGCGGGGTTCATGTCTGTCCAGCGGCGTCTGAGAAGGTTGAGAACCGATGGCTTAGACAGCCACTTGTCTAGGGTGGTTTGCATGGGCGTGATCCTGCCTTGAGCAGGGATTGGGATGAGATGTGCCCTACTGAGGACCCTGCCAGCCCAGCTTTTCTATGAGTCTATGAACAGAGTAGTTGAGTTGGCAAAGTTACAAGCCCTGTATTTCCTTACCCATATTCTGGAGCTGTTCTTAGGATTAACTGTTTGGTTTATGCCAGAAACGTTCTTCCCAGGGTCATCCTGAAAAGCGTTTGCTGCCTTCTCTATAAAGGCTTCGGTCCTTCAATCAAAGAGCAGCAACTATACCACGAGACGCGGGCAACTAATGACATGCTGGGAATAGCCAACAACGCTGGCAACTCGACTAGTCTGCAGGGTCCTGTAAGCAATGAAAGATCTTCAAGCGCGTTGAAGCAGGGCACGTCTGCTCGTATAGGCTGACTTGGAGAATAATTCACCTATAGAAAAAGGGGCTCGATTTGTGGAATAAATCTGATGAAAATTGATGGCGTTCTGATGTTCTCCACTTTGTCCTTGACTTTGGGAAGGCATTTATTAGACAAATCCCTGCAGAAGAAATTCTTCTTTAAGTGACTGAGCACTTAAGTTGCAGCAAGGGAAGTTCAGGTTAGATTTTAGGAAAAACTCTAGGAGGGCAGTAAAGCACTGGAACAGGTGCCCCAGAGAGGAGGTGGGGTCTCCATCCTTGGAGCTTTTTAAGGCCCAGCTAGATAAAGCCCAGGCTGGGATGATCTACTTGGGGCTGGTCCTGCTTTGAGCAGGGGGTGGACTAGATGGGGTCCTGAGGTCCCTTCCAACCTGCATTTTCTATGATTCTATGATTAATGTGGAGGTTGAGAATTTCATGGAAATCTAATTTAATGTAAAATGCAGCGCGTTCATTTTGGACCTATTTGATTAAAATGATAGCGCACGTTACTGTGCAAATGCACACTGGATCTAAGCTTACAGGGGAGTTGTAAGTTGTATTGCCAGCACCCCTGGGATCTCCACCCATGGCTCAGAGCTCCACTACGAGTGCTGCAGTGATACGGGACAAAGTCTAGCCCTGCTCTAAAAACTGATCATCTTTCCTTCATCTTTTAGATCAAAGACCACCTACCAGAGTGGGGATCCAGCTAAAACCTCTAGGCAGTGGTTCCCAACCTTTGTGGACTCAAAGACCCCCTAGATAGACTCATGGCACCGCTCAGAAAGTGCCAGCTCTTCCTTTTCTTTTCTTTTTTTCTGACTACAGAAAAATAATAGAGCAGTTTTTCTGTTGCAAAGAACTCAAAAAGGCCACCCCTATGGAGTGCTATCTGAAATCTGTGGTTTGTCCTGTGAATCGTGTTTGCACGTCTAACAGTGCTAACATGTGGCATCCCACAGCACCCTTGAAAGGATCTCAAGGCACCCCAGGCGGCTGCAGCAGCCTCGTTGAGAACTGCTGCTCTAGGCTTTGTCGACATACCTACAATAACAGCAGTAATAATGATGAAGAACCCCAGAACCAGGAATCCACGGGCAGATGAAGGCATAGTTTCATAGTTTCTAGGGTCAGAAGGGACCTGAG
>NW_017728958.1:0-402 GCF_001723915.1 Gavialis gangeticus
GGAGTCCCACCAAGTCTCCATAATCCCCACAATGTCTGGGCATAGTGGATTTGAGCCAAAAACTTATCTTATTTCATGCACAGAGCTCTGCAATAATTAAAGGATGCCATTGGGACTGCAGCAACTGGATCTTTATTTAAGAGCCTAGCATTCAGTGCTGCTGCTTGCAGCCATGTGGCACATCATAAGCGCTTGTACATGTGACGTGATTAACATGCACACGTGACAAAAATGTTGTGGTTTAATGGTGTCCCAGAGTACACATGCAAGACTCTGGGGGGTTTTAAATGGCTTGCAAACTAAACAGCATCCGGAGGCAGTTTAGTTTGAATGATGCGAATTGCAACGATGCGGCTGTCAGCTTGCCCCGGCTGTGGGAGAGGCAGGCAGGCAGTGCAGACA
>NW_017728958.1:5402-12225 GCF_001723915.1 Gavialis gangeticus
GCAGCAACTGGATCTTTATTTAAGAGCCTAGCATTCAGTGCTGCTGCTTGCAGCCATGTGGCACATCATAAGCGCTTGTACATGTGACGTGATTAACATGCACACGTGACAAAAATGTTGTGGTTTAATGGTGTCCCAGAGTACACATGCAAGACTCTGGGGGGTTTTAAATGGCTTGCAAACTAAACAGCATCCGGAGGCAGTTTAGTTTGAATGATGCGAATTGCAACGATGCGGCTGTCAGCTTGCCCCGGCTGTGGGAGAGGCAGGCAGGCAGTGCAGACAAAAAGGATCAGGCCCCTCACTGCTTCTGCCTTCAGCAGGCACCTGCTATGGTCAGGAGCAGTGAGGGGCCCAATCCGAGCCTGTGGCTGGGGGGGCGAGTGGCCCCTGAGCAATGGGAGACCATGGTCCTTCTGTCCGTGGTGCCAGTGCCCCCCAGGGCTGCCAGGGTGGGCTGCTAGTGGGCTGGGTGCTGCCCCAGCTGAGGGTCAGGAAAGAGTTGGATCGGGCCAGGTGCTGCCTCTATCCGATCGGACCCCTCTCCGTAATGCGTCAGAAAAGTTTAAATGGTTTAGTCTTCGGGGTTTTATTTTCTGCCACATCATTTCAATTTAGGGGGCAGAGAATGAAACCTTGGGGATTAAACCCCCGTCACGTGTACAAGCGCCCCGGTGGGTGTTCAGAGCTGTGGTGCCCAAACAGCTTCCTGGTGTCACCCCCACCCACAGCTCCCGTCCCAGCCTGCGGCCCGTTGCACTCCTGATGTTACCGCATGCACGTGGCAGGGCACTGCTGGTTTCCGTTCTGGTTTTGTTTCTTTAAAAGAGGTCCTCGGTAGCGAGGGCACTTTTGTTTTTCTCCAGACTCCTGTGTTTTATATAGCTCTTGCTTCCAGGAAACGCATCAAGGAAAAAGACGTGCCCAGGGGGAGTTGTTGTCACCCTCGGTGCCTGAAGTTATGCAAGAGCCTGTGGTCACAGCTTTGAGTTAATTATTAGGAAGAGAACGTGCCAGGCAAATCTGAGTCAATCGCCCAAAATAACAGAAACCGTTGTGGGTGGAGGAGTCCTGGAGCCGGCACCTTGGCAGCCGGGATCAAAAAATGAGCCCCTAAGAGATGGTTTGTTTAGAAGTTGCGGGCAAAAGAATATAAACAGCACGGCATCTTGCAGCAGGATCCTGGACAGCCACGCGGCTCAGACACTGTGTTTATCCTGGAGAAGGAAGCCCGGCTGCAGGGACGAACACGCTCCTCTGCCCGGTACGTGTGGCTCCGTCATTACAATGGCGTCACGCCCTTGTTTCATCAGAAAGAAACCGCTTGTCGCTCACTTCCGGGATGTAGGAGAACGGTAGCAACAGCTTTCCCGGAGGAACGGATAAAAAATCATTGAAAACCAGAAGGGTGCAAACAATGAAGGTTTTTTTGTCTACAGCCAACAAAAGTTAGCGCCACTTGTTGACTCTGAAGTTGATTTGGCGGCTGAGATATCGGGCTGAAAACAAAAGATATACGATCGGCAATATTAGTGATCAAATATTGTCCGGCTGGAGCAAATATTGGTGTTGGGAGAAAGACGTGTTAAACAGGCTGAAGAGAACGGAAGAATCCGCACGGGACCAAGGCCGAAGCTGTTCAGCTTCCCTTTGGCCTTTGCAGAAGGAAGGAAATGGGTTTAAAAGAGGAGCGAATGAGGCCCGGCGAGTTTGGAGGCAAGGGCCGCCCCACCACGCTGTATCGGTGGCCGTCGCGTGTCCTCGCCGGGTTTGAAAGAGGCTCTTTGCTCTCGGTGCGTGGCCATCCTCCGAACTGCCTGAAGCCCCAGCCCCTCCCCGTGTCACCGGTGGGCCACGAGCTCCTTCCAGAGGGACACTCTGGTTCCTGTCTCAGACGGACACACGACATGTCCCAGCCCTGACCCCATGTGGAGTCACGGAGAGTCAGGATGCTCCTCGAAGGGCTGTTCACTTTCTCTGAAAGTTTTCAAAATCCCAGCCCAAGACAGACTGAGCTTTCTAAGTGCAGCACGCAGCACTAAGTGATCGGCTTACCCATATCCCCCCGTGAGCCACAGGGCATGTCAGCACAGCTGCGACGGCGCTTGCTTTGACATATCCCAGCTGGCTTTCCATGAGCCGGCTCGAGGGCTTGATAGCGGCAGAGTGGGTGCACCAGGGAGCTACCAGCCCAGTGCTTATCTGCCTCCTTGAGCAAGTCTGGCAAGCCGTGCCAAGGTCACCCAGCACGCTGCACGGAGAGCGGTGCCCAGGGTTGCAGCCAGCTGGCACGTGTCTGCTGGCGCTGCAGCCGTGGCAGGGTCGACCCATCCTTCGCCTGCCCCTGCGGACGCTAGTGGGCTTGAGCGGGGCTTGGAAGGGTTTGGCGTTGGCGCCTGTGCAGCCACCCAAGGAAAACACACATCACTTCCAAGTGCAGCTTGGTCCTGCCTCGCTCCAGGGCCAGGCACTTGCACCTGGGAGATGCATTGCTCCCACGCACGCTACAGCCCCCAGATGGTTTCTGCTGCCTCTTGTGCCTCTTGCTGACTGCTTCGGCCCATTGAAGAGCTTGGTCCTGGCCAGCGTGCCGTGCTCCCAGATGCTGGTGCTGTGTGCTATCCAAACACGCTTGGTTTGGAGGGCAATGACTGATGTGATGCCACGTAATGAATCCTGCTGCTCTTTCCAGCAGAGCTGGTGCTGTCCTTTGCTCTGAATCGTTGGTCTGGCAAACAGAGTCCTTATCTCCTGTCCTGCTAGAGAGATGATCTTGGTCTCCTCCGCTACAGTGCATAAGTCAGGACCATGCCAAACGGGGCGATGCCAACTCAGGCCCACTGAGGAACTGGCTTCTCAAGTGTAAGGGTTTGATTAATAGCGCACATGCAAAACTGACAGGCTATGGCCCCTTTCTCAAGGGCTTGCTCTGACAAGTCACTCGTAACGGCGGGCCGTTGCAAATCTCATGACATTGCTTCTATTTCCGAACTGAATGAAAAAAATACATCAACCGAGAGAAGAGCAAAGGACGTCTGCTGGAATAACGCTCGTGTCTCCAGACGCTCATGGGGGAAGAGCTGGAGCTGCACAACTTTCTGCCCCATGTGTCAGAGGGTTTTTTCAGCCATCCTCACAAGCACTGGGTGTTGGCGTGCTGGACGGAGGGTCTTGCGCCTCCGCTCAGGTACGACCAATGCCACATTCGGGGTCAGGAAGGACTGAAAGTCCTGCTCAGCTTGGTACAGACTGGAGGGGTTTGCCCTGCTCCGGAGCATCTATCGACAACATTTCCTAGAAGCAGGACGCTGTGCTTTCCCTGCGGCCGGTTCTGGTGTGATGTCTGTGGTGTGTTGAGTATCTATGTAGAGCTGAGGTGCTGGATTCATCTGGGATGGTTTGGACAGGTGACCTCTGGGGTCCCTTCCAGACTCGCTTCTCTATGACATGTTTGTGAATAAAAAGGAAAAAGAAAGGGGTCCGCACGCGATCTGACCCGACGGGCATGGAACGAACTTGTGCAAATCCGGTGGGGCGAGGGTGGAGGGTTGCAAGATTGGAGATATCTGTTTTAAAGCTCTGATGGGACCATTTGTGGGGGTCCACAGGCATGGGGACCACGAGCCGTGCTAGCTGCAGGAGAGCACCAAATGCAGCCATTGCTCGTCTCCAGTCCACAGACTGGCACAGCCAGTCCAGGGGCCATTGTCTGGCTGAAGTCCCGGTGCCTCCTGCTAAGATCCCAGCATGGAGATGCCCGGTGCCAAGGAAACCTCACTAGCACCAGTCGAGCAGCACGGCTGGGTGGAAGCCCAGAATGACCCGGAGGCCGGCGTGGGGAGGTCCTGCTGGGAAACAGCCGGCAGAGGGATGTTTGCATGTTGCCAGCGCTGTTTACAGCAGCGCGCAGAGGGGATCAGTCTGGCCGGGGCCTTCGTGCATAGCTCTTCCCCGAGCAGTGTGGGAACGCCGCTCGTGGCCCCAGCCCCTTTCTTCTGGTGCCGTTCCACGTTCCTGTTTACGCCAGGCCTGCGTTATTATGCCGGGCCCATCCACGCAGGAGGAAAATTCAGGCAAGACAGAGAATTACGACTGTGCGGGGGAGAAGCTGCCAGTATAAATACTATGACAAACCCAACACAGAGCCAGGCACAATCCACTTCTGGAGCACTTTAAACCCTATTTCAGAAACAGCAATGACTGAACCAGCTTCAATAACAAATCCCAGTGAGCAAAGCCTCCAGGCCAAGCCCCATGGGAAATGCCACGCGACCCAGTCCCAATTCATTTCGAGGACACAGAAAACCACATTTCAGAAATGGGAAGTATTGAAGCTATGTGAACTCGTGCATGTTGTCTGAGCTGCCAACCGGAGTATGGTGATAAATGCAGCTCCGCTGCCCTTGTCGGGCGTCCAACACTGCATGCGAGGAGTAGGCAAGTCAGAGACTGTGCGATGATAAATCCCGCTGCAGTTCACTTCGGGGACACTCCAAACCACATTTAAGAAGTGGGGGTTTGCGAAGCAGCTGGAAATCACACATCCAGGCGCTATGACCAAGCAAAGCAAATGAAGCTGAGACACTCGCACTTTGACTAGCGTGACCAATGGGCCAAACCCTCGACTAGTGTAATTCGGTGCAGCCCCACAAAAGTCCCAGCCCACGGATGACATGAGCCATGGTTTAGTTGCCTTACAGAACTGGAAAGTAAACACGGATGTTCGCGCATCCCTAACCCTAACCCTCCTCGGCTCCATGCGCAGACACGTCACGGCCATGGGAGGGGAAAAAGAGAAACGTCTCACTGCTGAAGCCATGTCTTGCCCATTCTCTCTGCCCAGGAAATGTGGACCCCCCGGAGCTGCCTGTGCCTTGCTCTTGAGCACTGCCCCACGGGTGCCAAAGAGAGTCCTTGGCGCCTCTCATCTGGGGCTCGACTTGCCTGGAGGGGGAGAGGGAGCAGGATCTACCGCCTCTCCACCGCGGTGGGGACTTCCCTGTGCAAGGAGCTTGGGTGGGGTTGGGGAGCTGGCATTGGGACAGAGGGGCTCCGTGACTTCGGGACCAAGGACGGCTGGCCCATTTTTGTGAAGAAGGAACAGGCAGGCTGGGATCCAAGGGTCTGGAGAAGCCCAGGAAAGAGCCAGTGCTTGAGACTACCCAAGGGAGGCGAACGCAAGACGTGGGACCAGCCTAGGTGGACCAAACCCAGCAGTGCCATGTGGGTCCCGCTGCTGCGCGAGACCAGGGCACTGGTGTATCGACATGCCAGCACTAACCAAGCACAGGAGCTGCGTTCCCAGCATAGCTGGTTAAAAACATAAATCACAAACCTTTCCTTAAAAAAAGCTTAGCTGTTTTGCAAACACCAAGACATGAAAGAGGCCCAGCGGCTCTACGGTGGGAGGAAAAAAATACTCAACACCCATCAGACAGGCCCCTTTGCCGGCCTACACGCTAGAGCAGTGCTAGCCAGCCTTTTCAGACTACCCTCCCCCCTTGGAAAATGTTCCTTTTGACTTGATTTTTGACTACAAGAAAATAGTAGAGCTATTCTTCCATTGCAGAGAGCTCAGAAAGACCCCAGCAGGTCAGACTGGGCTGAACACTCCTGAATTCCTATTTGAAATCTTAGGTTTATCTTGCGAATCCCATTTGCACACTTTACGGTGCTAATGTTGTGTTGCACCCTTGAAAGGATCCGAAGGCACCCCACCCTGCTTGAGGATCTCTGGGCTAGAGGAAGGCAATCCCAGGGGCTAGGGCTTGGGAGATTCATATGAAATTACTTAACATCTTGGGCCCCTGTTCCTCTCTGTGCATTGGGGATAACAGTCCAGCCCTGTCACCTGGGACGAGCCCGATGCCTCCCAGGTGCTCAGACACTGCAGCTGGGCCCTCACAGCTTCCTGGCGACCTCTTGTAACACAATTCTCCCAGCCGGCTAGCGGAGGTCATCACCCCCCCCTTTCCTCTGAACACAAAGTGCTCTCACCAAGCAGCTTTTATAGGCATGTAATGGGCCCAGACAACTTGCATTCAGCTCATCGGAGGGCAGCCTCTTCTCTAAAGCTCTTGCCTTCTTCCTAATGGGATATGGCTGCTCGTAGGTCTCCTAGGTTGCTGTCTCCAGGTCCTTTGTCCTGGCAGAGGGCTGATGCAGCACTGATTGTACCCATTACTACCACTCTCCTCTTGGATGTGGAGGCATGGTCAGACTGCTCCGTGCTATTCTGCCTTGATGTGGCTTTCCTGACTCAGGAGCAGTCTGACAGGGAGCTTTGTCATGGGGAAAACTGCAGTCCCAAGCTCCCTGGGGATCTCAGTGGAGCTGTCTTGTTCCCGTGGATGAGTGTCACGGTGGGGTGGGAGATGAGTGTGACCTGGGCTCAGCCCTGCTCCGACTCACTTAGGAAGGGTGGGAGAAGAGGGCTTCGTGCCACCTACATGTCCTCTGCCCTCTTTTTCTATCCGGGAAAGCTGCTGGGCTGGCCCTTGGGATGCCAGCGCTTATACTAGCTGCTGAAGGCTAGGGGGGATCTCTGGGGACGGGTCAGAGAAGTGGAGCTAAAGGGGCCTTGGCCGTGGGGCTATTTCCGGTGGGCAGGGAGCGTTGTCTGCGGGTGGGGGAGAGGGTCTTGGTTGCTGCGAGCATATGCAGGACTTGGTGCTGTCCTGTGTCTCTGTTGCTGGTGGCTGGGAGACAGGGAAGGGGCTGTGACCCAAACTGCCAGAGACTTTCACTCCTTCTGAGTGCCTCTCTTGGGTGCATGGAGGTGGAGGGTGTGGCAGAAAGCCACCTTGGTTTCTCCCCCAAAATC
>NW_017728958.1:12236-13992 GCF_001723915.1 Gavialis gangeticus
GCAGAGATTTTTGGGGAAAAACCAAGGTGGCTTTTTGCCACAGAGGGCGGTGAGGCCGGCTGAGGCCCTAGGCACATCATGAAGAGTCCTGCTCCCTCCTTTCCTCCCCGTGTCCTTCTGTGCAATGTCTGCAGCAGGGAACCCCCTACCCCCGAAGCTGGGGGCCTGTTCGTTGCCCCCTGCCACCATCTTCACAGCTCTGTTGCGCTGGGCCTGGCGCAAACACCCTTCAGGGATGCACACGGGGCAGCTCCTCCTTCTGAGCTTGTGTGCCAAGGTCGGGGCAGGCGAACAAGCCCTAGGAGGTAAATAGGGGCAGGATTTTACCACACATTGCCCACACCATGGGGACGGCCTGTCCCCTGGCGCTTCAGCCTTCACGGAACGGGGCACCATGGCTTAGCTTCCCCCTGCTGCTCCCATCCCCTTTCACGGGGCGGTGAGTTGCTGTCCAGGCCTTCAGCCCCTCTGAACTGGATGCATTTGACCCGTTAGTCCCAAGCTTTGCCTCTGACCAGGAAGGCCCAGGGGGATTTCCTTTAAAAAGTGAGCTTCCAAATCTCCTGCAGCTGGGCTCTCTCAACAGGGCTGGCTGTTCCCTCTTAAAGGACCAGACTGCCCTGTTACACAGCACCGCACTGGAGCCCTAAGAACGGGCTGCTGATGTTGGGGCCTTATTCTGCCCTCAGCAAGCAAAGAAACCCAGTTAACAGAACAAAAAGCAAGGGATGTTGCAGGGTAAGATTCCTCTTCTGCTTTTCTTCTTTCTTTTAAAATAGAGATAAAGATGGCAGCTGAACAACATACAAATAGAGTCAAAATGTGACAAAAAACAGGGAAGCTGCTTAGCCTCAGCCAGGGTTTTTTTCCCCTCCTTAAGATAAAGCAGAAGCGTGAGTCATCTCTGTGGAGTGAATGCAGCCGGTGGAAAGAACAGTAGCCGTTTCGATGATGTATCAACCCTTGTTGGGCATAAATCCCACCTGCCAGACCTTCAGCCATCCTGTTCTGCGTGGTTCCCATACAATCAGCTCCATGGATGTGCTTCAGCCCAAGTCTGGCCCACCTGCTTCACTCAGAGCAAAGTAGGCCTTGAAGTGACCTGAATGAACCCACATCAAATCCAGTTCCTCATTATCGCAGTCATAAAGGGGATCAATGAGAGCCACCTCCATGTAACGATCCCCAGTAATGTCTCTGACAGCCAGGAGTTCCCGAATTGACAAAAAAGGCAAAGGGCAACAAAGATAAAGATACAGATCCCATTTCTGTCCTATGAAAGAAGCAGATTGGCTGAAGGGTCGCACTCAGAGGGTGGTGGTGGACAGGTCATATTCGACCTGGGGGGAAGTGGGCAGCGGAGTCCCCCAGGGCTCGGTCCTTGGGCCCGCGCTGTTCAATCTCTTCATCAGCGATTTGGACGACGGGGTGAAAATCACCCTGTTTAAATTCGCTGATGATACCAAAATTTGGGGTGAGGTGAGCACGCTAGTAGGGAGGGAAAGATTGCAGCAAGATCTGGTTAGGTAACAGGGGTGGGCTAGCAAAACCAGGATGCGCTTCAATACTGACAAGTGCAGGGTGCTGCATGTGGGCAGCAGCACACTTACAAGATGGGAAACTTCCTTCTTGAGAGCACGGAGGCAGAAAGGGATCTTGGAGTCATTATTGACTCCAAGATGAACAAGGGCTGACAATGCGAGGTCATGGTTGGCAGGGCTAACCGGGCCTTGTTGTGCATCCACAGATGCACCTC
>NW_017728958.1:14234-33200 GCF_001723915.1 Gavialis gangeticus
CACAAGTTGTTGGAGAGGAGGTTTAGACTAGACATGCGTAAGAACTACTTCACGGTCAGGGCGGCTAGGAGCTGGAGCCAACTTCCAAGGGAAGAGGTGCTGGCTCCTACCCTGGGGGTCTTTAAGAGGAGGCTGGATGCCTACCTGGCTGGAGTCATTTGAGCCCAGTTTTTCTCCTGCCCAGGCAGGGGGTCGGACTTGAAGATCTACAAGGTCCCTTTGACCCGACTTCTGTGATTCTATGATAAGTCATAAACTTTCCTAAACTGATCAAGCTCCAGCCAAAGTTAGTCAAGTTTCTCTTGCCCCCCTTGGAAGGTTCTTCAGAGCCTCACTGCTGACGGTGCCCATCCTTCGTCTCCTTTCCAGCCCAGCTCTGGTTCGTGGCCACTTCACACCCATTTCCCTTGTGCCAACACTGTTCTCTATGTTAACCAGTTCTTCTGCTATCCCCATGTCCACTTGAACTCACAGGGCTCCCCGCCAGCTGTATCCAGACTCAGTGATGGCAGGAGGATAAGCAGCGCCAGGGGTCCACGGAGTGTAATGCAGCTGTTGCCCACCCCCACTCATGACACACATCCCCCAGGGGCTCTGTACCCTGGATATCAGTGGTGGACCCTGTCCCCAAATTCCCAGACCCTCTAGGAGCCCCATAGGCCACATGACATGGCCTCCTGGGCCCGATCCAGCCTGTAGACCATATGTTTGATACCCCTGGTTTACCCCAGAGTGTATTTGTACAGGATAGTCCTGTACCATCTCAGCCTTTCTTTTGCTTTTTTTTAGTCTCTTCTGATACGATCTGCTCCCCTTTCCCCAACCGGTGAGAGAGTAACCCTTCTCTGCATCAGTTCCTGTTTGAATGCATCTTTCCTGGATGTGGGTGACTGGTAGGGACCTACCTAAATTGCAGTTCTGCAGATTTCATGGAAACCATGAAAAACAGCGTTGTCCGCAGTTCCCAGGAAATCCAGCATTGGCTGCGATATCCTGTGAAATGAACCCAAAAAAAGGGGGTAGTGATGTAGCCTGAGTGAAGGTGCCCTCCACCAACCAGTGGCAAGGCACAGAGCCAGTACCTCTCCACCAATCAGCAGCAAGGGATAGGGCCGCCTCAAAATGCATGCAAAATCGGATGTGTGTGCCACAAGCAGGCCACAAAAAACCCTTTGTCTCGTTGCAGCTGAGGTTGGCTCCTAGCGATTGGGACAGCACACAGGGCTCCAGACACAGTGCCACTAGTGCGGTGACATTCAGACCTCCCTGTCTCTGCTGTAAGTGCCTCTTCCGACCCAGCCAAGGATTGACACTTGCCCGTTCACACCCACGTCACACTGGTGGCTCCCAGTCACGGATGAGAACACCCGCTGCTGTCTCCTGCCCAGTATTCGCTAGTGGGTTATGGACCAGAGAAAGAGCCCGCATTATTTACTGATCCATTTGATGCGCCTGGCTGGGGAGTATTTGGCTAATTGCACGATTTCACAATGATTGCATCCTTAATTCGTACAACACAATTTTATTTGAAAAATGCTTGCTGTGCACACAACATTGCTTTGTCTTAAGAACAATACAAACCTCAAAACACTCTGACTACAGATACTAAGAACAGCACTCCAAGAACAATTAAAATTACAACTGAAGGTTAAATTGGAAGTAGAAAAGATATAGCTATTATTATTTACAAGATACTTACAGTCCTAGGACTCCAAGAAGCCAAATACCCAGATATCTGTTCATTCTTTAATTGAGGTTTAATGAGCTGGCCTCAGTTGTGGTAGGAACGAGTCCCCCTTTCTCCGGTCCCGCTTGGGCGCTCTACAGCTTCAGCGTGAACAAAAGATTCGCATTCACGGACAGGGCGGTGCAGGTGATCAGTCTGATCCGGCCTACACTTGTGATTCTTCCTCTGTTGTTCTGCAAGTGGGGTTACCTCCAAATTGGGACCGTAGTTTACGGGTTATATACTGGGTGAGTTGCCGTCATGGGCCCCTCCTACCCAAACTCGTCACTACTCCCAAATTTGGGCTCGGATATTATGTCATGGATAGTTTCTTTGGCGGGAAAGTTTTACCCACCAAGTGGAATTTTCCCCTGCAGTGAACTTGTAGTGCCCTCATCTTCTGGGACTTTCCATACCACCAGGATGACCCTTTAGTGCCCTCATCTTCTTATCTGTTGTATCAGATCCTTGGGCTTCAGTTTCTCAGAATTCGATAACAAGTCTAATTAAGTTTTGATTCTAGCCTAAACTGGCTAATGGGCTTTTCTTACATATAACCCATAAACTCCATAAATTTATCATTCAGGTGACACCCAGATTGTCTAAATGAGCTCCCAGCTTGCAGCAGACATTCTGGATTTGAGTCCATAAGTGCATGCCCTTGCACTTTGTGCTGTTGAATTTCATCCCATTTCTATTACTTCATTCCCCTGAGTCACTTAGTTCTTCATGTGACAAGCATAAAAATGTGAAAATAATACAGATAATGGAAATATGCTTTCCACTCCCAGTGTTAGTGGTCCACCTCTCTCTAGCCAAACGCTTCCTCTTCTAACAATACTCAGTGTTTCCCCTTTTAACTAGATCTTACCCTCTCTTATTCTTGTGGTTGCTCCCAATGTTTCTGGTTTAATGTATAATTCTCATGTGGCATAACATCATCTACCATGTTTCCACTGTGTAGAAAATCACTCCATTCAGAAGAAATGCAATCCGGTTAGTCTGGCATGATCTGGCATGCTGAATTTTGATAAAAAGTGGAAGATTGGCTATATCATTAGGGATTGGTAGGAGAGTATAGTACAGGCATGTGGGGATGCAGTCAGGAACAAACTGGAGTAAGGTTAGCAAGGGCTTTCCATACATGTATTAGACGTAAGTGGAAGATCAAGGGAAGTGTAAGATCAAGGGAGGGGGAAGGTGATAATTGTTACCAGATTTGCCCCTACTTTGGGGTGTGCTCATGTATTAGGGCTAGGGTCTTGGTAATTCTGTCAATGTGCTGCTTGTGTTTCTTGTGTTTCTACATGGAGCTGTATCTCTCCTTTCTGCAAGCCCTCACCCCCAATGGAGCTATCTTGCAGGACTCAGTTCAGTGGGGCTGGGTTCCTCCAGTCCCCAAATCAGTCATACACACACACACCCCCAGATTAACGTGACACGCCTGACCTGGCTGAGTTGATCAGCATGGACAGGCTGACACCCTCACATGCCAAGAATCAGTTCATCAGAGCAACAATAACTACAGTCAGACACAAGCACACAGTTAAACAGTTAAACCTCTGCATCTGGCTGGGTGTCCAGATGACACACTCATGGGCCAGCATTCAGTTCATTAGGGCACGTCTGAGCCAAGACTGGGTCAATCAGCCTGTACAAGCTGATCCCCTGATGTGTCTCAAACTCAGCACGTCCCAATCTTTTAGCCTCTTGATGAGCAGTACTTTTGGGCTTCACAGGGATCTTTAGCTTAGGTAAAAGAAGTGTTGCTGCAGAGCAAGTGGGGAAGGAGAAGTAAAGAAGGAAAAATATACCCAGTTACCACCAGTTTGACTATAAAAATTATTTATTGCTAAGTAGATGCAATATATAATGACACTAGCAGTAATAGACATGCAAAGGAAAAACAAACACAAGCAGTTACAGTATTACCCTGGTTTCACTAAGTATTTGGGGAAACTTAGCTCAAGCTTAACTAATACAGTTCAGGTTCAGAAATCTATGCTTAGAGAGAAGCGAGAGAGAGCTGGGATCTCGCCAGTCCAAGGCACTCGGGTTGCAAAGCCGACAGGTCAAAGTTCTCAGCACGATCCTTGAAGGGAGACGATCTGCCTCCTGCAGCCTCTCCAGAAGAAAGCGGGTGGTGTCAGCACACACTGCTGCTTCTTTTACAGATGTTTATACCCCAAGTTCAGCTTCTTTCAAGCATTCTCAATAGTGTAAATCAAATTGTCTCTTCTCTTGACAAGGGGTTATCTGGTTGGAACATCTCAGGAGACTGAGTGATACTCAGGAAACACATACTTAGGAGCCAGCTTGACATTCCTATGGATAGCAGAAATACTGATGGGACATCTCCTGGTGTCTTCAGAAACAATAGATAGCTTGCAGCATCAGGGTTTTGGATTTCCCCAACCAGGACTGTGTGCGTGCATGTCGTAGCTGGGGGTTATGGTGGCTCCTACCTGCCTTTCATTAGGGGATCCTCGGTCCTGGCATTTCCTGGGGCTGCCGCACTGCCAGCAGTCCCACGAGGCCTGCTGACCCTGGCAGGGTGCAGTTTTAGTGGTCATGCCCAGGACCTGGGGCTCCTCCTTCCCCATAGCCCCAGTCCATACCTCCAAGTTCATCCTGGCATGGGAGCTCAGCAGGGACATGTTCTTCCCCTGCTGGCTGGTGATGCAATGAGTACCCCCTCCAGCTCTGAGAGTGGGGCAGTAACTGGTATAAAAAAATAAAACAGAAATAGGTGCAGACGGAGTGAGGAGGGTGGCACTCAGTCCGTCTGCAGGTGGAGCTTGGGGAACCCCGGCGGCGGGAGGTTCACCTTCAAGAACACCAAAGTAGGATCCAAGCAGGTGCAGTGGGGTCTCACAACATCCCCAGCGATGCTGAACACCCTCTTGCTCAGCACACTGGTCGGTGGACAGGTGTTCCTGGGCAACTGTGGCCAGATCCTGCCACATCTGGCTGTGGCTTGCCCAGTAGGCCAAGGAGTTGCAGTCCAGCGGCTCCACATCCTTAGTGAGATAGGCAGCAACTGAAGTGTCAGCACTACCTGCCAGAGGCCGGGGTCTGGTGCATCTGGACCTCAGCATTGAAGTCATGCCCTTGACCCACATTGGCAGTGGCTGACATGGAGGAGACTGGCTGGTGCTGGTGCCGGTGCTGGGAGTGCTGGCACGGGAAAGTGGACCCCCTTTTCCACACCTCTTGCCTCTGCCCTTCCGCCTCCCTGACTCTGTTGACCAGCACCTGTGCCTAGTGATTGAGGGTTTTGGTGCTGCCAGTGCACATGCTTCCCTTCACCCTCAGGTCGCACATGCCCACCAGCATGTGGACCATACTGGACTGCAAGGGATCCAGCCATCTCCTGATGCTTTCCTACAGTTGCCTCACCAGTGCCTGCACATCTGGTGACAGCGGCCTGCCCCAGCCAGGAACACTGATCCCCTGGATCTTCTCCATTTGGTTCTCAAGTTCCCTCACTATGGGGATCACCTGGCTAAGGAGGGCATTGCCAGCACTGAGGGTCTTGATGGCCTTGAGAAAGGGCTTGAGGACCATCAAGATTTGGGAGATGGTATCTCACTCAGCTCTGTTAAGAGGACCACTGATCCCAATCTCCCCAAGCAAGGCCTTCTCATGGATGGCCTTTTGTTGCTCCACTGGCCTTTCAAGCATCAGGTATGTGGAGTCCCACTGAGTCTCCACATCCTGCATGATTTTGTGCTGTGGGATGCTCAGCTCTGCCTGTTTCTCCCTCAGCATCTTGCCCTCCTTGATGCTGCGGTGGAAGCAGCCCGCCACCTTCCTGCATTTTGAAATCAGCTGGGTGGAAGTGACAGCGCCATCACTGGCAGCCCTGTCCCCCTCCAAGACGTCCCTGACTATGAGATGCAGCTTGTGTGCCACACAGCAGATGCCAACAAAGCTGGCATCACAGACAGCCTTGACCATATTGGCCTCATTGTCAGTGACCATGAACCTGTGGGTGAGCTCGGCCTGCTGAACAAGCCACCCCTGCACCATGCAGTTCATGACCACCATGATCTCACTTCCTGTGTGGGACTCACCCAGCAGTTCGGCTTGAAGGAGAGCCCACCGACGGCCACCAGTCAGTGCCCTTTGAGGGAGACGTAGGCATGATCTCCACCCCGGCTGCTCCAGATGTTGGAGGTGAAGTGCAAGGCTATCTGAGTCCCTGCCTTGCGCAGTTCCTCCCTCAAGTATTCCCTGCATGCTGTGTACAGGGAAGGCACCACTGTCCTGCTAAAGGTGGTGCATGCGGACACTTGGTGTAATGGGGACATGAACACCATGAGCTGCCTGAACCCTGGCCACTCAACTAAGGAGAAGGGCTGGTCATCCAGAGCAAGCATCTCTCCAATGCTCTGGGTGACCTCGCTTGCCCTTGTAATGCGCCCCGCTTTGTCTGAGGCTTTCTCCCACCACTCCAGAGTGGCCTGACTCTGCTTTGGGGAGACAGGGCTTTGGAGTGAGTGGGAGACTTCCCTTTGGACACACTCCCACTGGTGCCAGGCTGAGGAGGAAGAAGGGCAAGGGGATGCTGCCTCCTGAGAGGCAGCAGCATCACTGTGCTGGCAAAATATTTCACCTCCTTGCCCTGGCTGATCTGCCTTTGGCAGTGCTGGCATACTTGGGATCATCTGCCACCTCAAAATGATCCCACACTACACTATTCCCCCACTTCTGGGTTGAGGGTGGGGATGCTGCCTTATCCTCCTCCTCAGCAGGCTGAGGCACAACAGCAGGAGAAGCTGCCTCAGCTGAGCCACTTGCCTCCACAACCTCAACCTCCTCCGAGGTGCTGCTTTCTGGAGAAGGAGACCTGGGTCTAGGGTAACTCTGAGAAGTGCAAAGTCAGTTTCCTCGTCAGTCCCCAGAATTTCTTTAGCCAGGGTGCACAGGTCCCCTGGTTCCAGCTCCAGCTCCTCCTCTGGCAGTGGGAGACTCATACTGGGAGGTGAAATTGGGGTGGAGGAGAAAGTGATTCTTCTGCTGGTGCCTATTTCTGGTGTTAGGGGAGGTGGTGCAGGGACAGGTACTGCTCCCACTTCCTTGCTCCCACTAGCAGCAGAAGAGTCATGGCTGCCAGGAAAGAGGATGTGTCTATGTTTTGGGGGGAGGGAGGGACTTGCAGCTCTAGCTCTCCCCCCCTCCCTCCCCTGCCAGAAGACCTGGCACCTGCCTTTCCAGCACGCTTCATATTAATCTTTCCTGTGCTGGAAATTGTGTCTCTGTGTGTAACTAACTAATAATATATCTATTTTTCTTCTTCTCCAATGTATGACTGTGTCTGACTTCTTCTATGTTGTGTTTACTGTTGTGTGTGTGTACCTAAAATAATATCTCTTCTTCATCTTCTATGACTATCTGACTTCTGTGTTGTGTTTAATAATCTGAATCTCTATCTGACTTCTTCTTCTGCGGTGTCTTTAGTCTGTATGTAACTTTAACTAGTAATAACTATATCTAATCTCTTCTTCTTCTTCTATGACTGCCTGACTTCTTCTGTGTTGTGTTCTGTTTAATAATATGTGACTTCTTCTTCTGTGATGTGAGTGTGTGTAATGTATGTGGTTCCCTGCACAGTGATGGATCACACTACCAGGGAAAACACAGCTTTCTTTTTAAAAAGAGTTGGGAAAAAACCCAACAAGAACAAATATAAATTGAAAGAAATGGATTGGAGAGGGATAAGTAGAGGGAGTCTAGTTAGTAAGTTATATCCAATCCTTTCCAAGAACAGAAAGTAGCAGGAGACTGACTAGGTAGGAAGCCAAGCCAGTCCAGTACCTTTCAGATGCTGTTTCTCAAGCAGAAACAGCATACAAAAGGCACAGAAAGCCTGCAGACAGAGGCTTATATGATGTTTCTACATCCCTCCCCCAGAGCACTGTGATTGGAAGGGGAGTCAGGGAAAGATCACAGTCACTGGCCAGCTAGAGATGTCAGTCTTTCCCCCCCTGCTCCCCCTCCCTCTTCGCAGTTTCTGTTCCCCTGAAAGACTGCCTTCTGAATGTTTTCCAGATTGATTTAGAGTTATTTTTTCTTCTTCCGATTCGATTCAGATTCAGTAATTCGGCCTCCAAATCGGGCCAAATCTTCTCCGAATCAAATCATGGACCAAAGCTTTGCACACCCCAGTAGACATCACATGTACCACTGAGCACGTGTTAGGTCATAAACAGACATCAAGAACTGTAGGGCTCTTCTTGACCATTAAAGGATCTTCTGCTTAACTCCACTGAAGTCAAAGGACCTCATGCTATATCAGCCGAATATCTGACCTAAGAGCTGAGTAGGCCTACACTGAGAGGTCATCCAGCATCTCTGAACTTCTCTCTAACTCATGCTTGCTCACATAATAGAGCTGTTACTAGCTTTGTGTGAGTACCTCATAAAAAAGAAACCATCTGAGAGGCAATTACCATTTCTTACTGGGTGGTTCACAACGTATCACACTGAGCTATGAATTTTGCCATTTTTATGTGCTTTCCTTTTTTAAGCCAGCTGCTTAACATTAACCTGACACTGTTTAATTTCCTGTTTCCAGAAACCTAAAATGGTTTTGGGAAAGGCACAGGATCTGGAAGACTGGAGACTTTTATTTGTGGGCTTTAGAGCTGGTCATACTTTTTTTTCCCCCAATTAGCTTTTTGTCAGAAAAAGCCACTTCAAAAATAAAAGTCATGAATATGCAGACAATTTTGACCAGTTTCCACAAGAAAAGTGACAATTTGACAAGTTTCCACAAGAAAAGTGACTTTGAAATGGAAATTCTTGGTGAAATTTTTGTTTAAATTCTATTTTGGCCTTTTTATGTTATGTACTTTTCATTTGCACATCCCTTACTAGCAGTATAATCAGAAACAGTCTGTGAAATTATTTAAAACACTTTGTTCCCCCAGCTCAATGGGTCCTGGACAAAGCCATCATGCACTTTTACTCAATTTTAACCAAAAACTATAAAGCCATTCACATGAAAAGAAAAGATTCTTTACTTACCTTTTTTGAGAAATTTTAATGAGATTTATTGATATTCATTCTGCCAAAACAATGCATAGTGTTAAGTTGAACGCCTGAATGTTTTAGTTTCAAATATGGTTCTTATTTTCGGTTAGCTCTCAGGCATTATGACAGTAATCAAGATTATTAACAAAACAACCTGAAGATTGTGTGCTGCTGGTCCAGCTGGTGTTAAATGATGCAGTGCTGTCATACTCCCCAGTTCATATCAGGTCCAGGGAGATATGCTGATACCTGTCCATGGTGTAGACTAGGGGTGCTTGGCCCCTGGGGCTCCCCATGGTCTGAATTTGCTGCAGGGCAGTGGTAGCACAGAAGTGCCACTTCCCAGCTGCCAAATTTATGGGCCCATGGGATGCCCTGAAGGATGAATAGCATGTTTCTGCACACCTGATTGGGTGATGCAGGGCTGATCAGGGTGGCATGGGGCTGATCAGGTCCAGGTAGAGGTGGTGTGGGGCCCAGTCCTGGTCTCTGGGGCCTGATCTAGGCCACGGACCAGCTCTGTGCCACTCATCCAGCCAGCAGGACCAAAAGGTTGAACATCACAGGGCAGGTGGATCTAGGATTTTGAAAGGGGGGTGCAGACAACGTGGTGCATCATCCCATATAACACAACAAATGTTTTTCTCCAGGTTAAATTAAACAGGAAGCTTCATGAATATGCTTGGGGCCCCAGGGCTATATTATGCAGTTCCAGATTGAAGCAAAAATGAATATAACTTTATTGGAATGTGCATGGATTTGCTATATCAGATCTTATTTATAAAAACACAGCAAACTAGGTTAAAATAATAAATGTTGTTTTTTCAGTCCTTTTTTCTCTGGAATTAAACATCCATCTCTTTCAGGTTTATAAAGCACAACTGAGCCTTCTTGAGCATCTTAGCAATGCCTCCTGTGCTTTCCTGAAAGTTATTTCCACATCTGAGTGGATGTTCACCTAAGTTTAATATTTGCACACCTGAAATAATACTTATAGCTAGACTTAAAAACATTTTGCAGGGCTGTAAAACAGCTGCTGCTTTGAGCTCAGCAGTGAACAGACAGCAGAATTGCAGGAGAAAGGGCAGCTTGATTAGTGGAACATCAAGACCATTAAAAAAGGAGAGAGGGTCATTAACACATATAGAGTAAAGAGCTTAGAAGGAATTGGGTAGATGATCATCTTGAGAGTGGCAACCAGAGACATTTACCACTTGAGCAACAGGAGTAATTCCACAGGGGATGTAACAGGAGCCCATCTACTTCTCATCGGTCCCATCCATTAAGAAAATGCATGCAACACCCTGACCCTCCAAGTTATCTGCTTGAAATATCCAGTTCTCCACTATTACGTTTCTGGAGGCTTTGTCTTGCACAGCCGCACTATTCAGTTACCAACTCAGTCTTGTATGAAGTGGTTGTTGGCACTGGCTCTTGGCTGGCATGTCTCATCATTGTATTTTTCCTATTCTGGACAAGATTAATTGATTGCCTCCATGCACAGTATGTTTTATTTATATAAAAGGAAGCTATTAAAATACCGCTGACACATGACAACACCATCTGGATGTTCTTAGATGAAACTTGCACTGAAGTCAGAGCTCCAGACTCATGTGGATTCTATAATGTGGCCCAAATTCTGGATCGGAGTCAAGTAAAAGAACAAAACAAATCCTCGCCAATGACTTCTATGGCCTTGTATGGCTTTTTCCACAGAAGGAAAGCTGCCTGTATTTTTAGCCTGAAATGTGGGGTTGGTCTGTCACATGTCATGGCATGTTCCCAGTTATTCTTAGATTTTCCTTGAAATATTAGCTTTTTTTCCAAACTTTCTAGTTGCCTTTTAATGACATGATTGTGAGGCATCTGGGTGGACCCCAAAGGACTTCAAATATGAACCCAGAGGACAGAAAGCAAAAAGCACAGAATGGGAGCTAACAGAGAGGGGATTTCTCTGATTGCATTTCTGGGAAGGGAATCCTAATTCTTCCACCGCATAATGAGCCACAAGGTCAGCCAGCAGGATCCCAGGGAATCGTCAAAATACCGAATACCATGGTGGAAGGTCATGAGGCTTTGACATTTGTTTCTGCTACACTTGAAGTGCTCCCTGGCTACAGGAGACATCTTTGCCCCACTGGCCCATAGCAAGGCAAGGAGCTCCCCTACCCCATACAACATGCGGCTTCCCACCCTTCACTCCCAGCTCATGGATCTGGACTTCCAACAGGGCGCAATGGAGCGATGGACCCGACTCCTCCATCCATGCTGGAGGTTTGTGCTCAGGTTGGGGGATTGGGGGCTGCGCTGTCCAGCCCTTGTTTGTAAGCCATGCTCATGTGACTTTTAGCCCAAATCTGATGATTTCTGAAAGCCCCTGATCCTCCCGCCCCCCGAGGAGGAACCTTTAAGGAAAATCTCAGGCTTCATTTAAAAGTCAGTTCGTAGCGTTTCTGGCAGAGGGAGAAAAGTATGAAAAAGAAATGTACAAATTCAAGGCTCATGGAGCAAAAGGAAAATGAAGAGAATCCCCAGTAACATTTGAACATAAAACACAGGGATTTTTAGCTCATCCCCTCACCTGTTGTTTTTTTTAAGAGGACCAGACGTGTGACTTTTGGATGTTGGGATCTGGCAGTGCAGTTGAATCCACCTCGTCAGTCTTAGACATTTGCTCCCATAAGAGCATGTGTATATTTCTCCATTTTTCCCCAAAACGCTTGAAAGTGTGTGGTATATGCCTGACTACTGAATGTGGGCATCCTCACTGGGGACTCGGGACTCTGTGCTGGCACAGCACTGAGCACTGTAGCATAAAGAAGATGGTCCTTGTGTTTGTGAACCTGCAAAGATGGACAGAGATGGAAAGGGAAGCACAAGGTGTGGTGTGATCGTAAAGTGCTGGTTCTCCATGCCCATTTGGGAGGACTAGAAGGCAATGCTAGGGGGACAGTAGTAAAGACTGGACTGCCGCTTGGCAGGGGACCTCAGATGATGCCCCATGGTGTGGCTGCATGTCTGTTGCCCCTCACCCTACACAAGGACACAATGCACTAATGATCGTGGACCCTAGGACCTTGCATTACCCTACATGTGACCTACTTCAGTTGAGTTGTTCCTTAAATCTACAGGAATCGTAATGCTTTAGTTGTTCCCAAAATGTCCATGGAGTTGGGAGGGACCTCATGGGTCATCCAGTCCAGTCCCTGCACAGATGTAGGGTCTGCCGCTCCTCAACTAGATGCTTATCCAGCCTGTTCTTGAAAACCTCCAAAAAAGGAAATTGTACAAATCTCTAGGAATACCATGCTATGTGGCAGGACTGGATGGCCAGGTGTGTACGTGACAGCGAAAGAGAGACGTCATGGGAGCGTAAAGCAGGTCACATCCAGCAGCCCATTTTTACATTGCATTATCCCCATTTATGTCTCGAACGTATTAATATAATTCTCTTAAAGTGGCAGCAGGAAGCCGCTCCCAGGCTGTGTCAAACCACAGCTTGTGATTTAACCAGTGCTTTAGAAAACCATGAACGCAGGATTTATAACTGAAACCTGTAGCTCCAGAGAGCTTTGGTGGCTCTTAGCCAAGACGCATGCAGCCCACATGACTGAGCACCTCAGCATCTTCCCTCTGACCCTGGGAAGGTCCTGTTTTGTGCAGGTCACATTTGGAGAGCGGAGACCCAGATCTTAGGTCTGACTGAGCATTAGGGATAAACTTAGGGTCACCCTCAAGCCCACACCGCTCGACTACACTGATACCCCCTAAGCTCAAAGCACCCCTTGGTGCAAAGCAGCCCAGCCCTGGGAGCTCTCCTGAACATTGGGGTGCCAAATCCTGTCCCTTTCTGCATTGTGATAGGAACTGGCTGTCCAAGCCTTGAACACAGGAAGCCACCTGCCAGTCATCCCCTAATTGCCTGTCTTTAGCTTCTTCTGGACCCACTTCCTTCCTCTGCAGCCTGTGAGTACAGACAAACCTGGATAGAGTAATAGTCAACCCACTGATTCCTAATGAGAATGTGATGTAATATCTATTCTCAGCATAATCCTTGGGAAATTTCATTAATAGCCTCCCTCCAGCCAGATCCTCCCTCTTGCAGCATTTCCCCTTCAGCTGGTTGCTCCTATCCCGCAGGTCTCCTACCAGTCTCCAGCTCTTCCATCGTGGCTGCCCCGTGGGAAGCTCTCAGAGGTGTTGCAGAGTCCCAGATAGATGAGATCAACTGTACAGGCTTTGCTTGTGTAGGAAACCAGTCATTTCATCAAAGAAATATTGGGTTTGTCTAGCCCAGTCTACCTGTGGCAAATCCCTGCTAGGCTTTATCCCATTTTCCACTCACTGCCTTGTCTTTAATTAGTCTTCCCTTCAAAATTGTTGTAAAATGTAATGCTATTAGACCCAATAGGGACTAATGGGCTTGGAAGTAGCCTGATTTTTTTTTTCTCTCTGCACCTTCTTTCTTAGGTATTATGTTTTATTATGCTCTGGTCAAACCATGCTGGTCTCTGATAGAGTCATTACAGTCCTTGAGACTGGACTTGTGGTTTCTTGTGGCCGAGCTGTCAGGGTTGCTGGCTGCAAGGTATCTAGTCCTCCGGATTTGAACACATCAGGTTCTTCGCAGCGTGTCCACCTGGATTGGGGTCATTCCCATTTCTGTCTCCTCGGTCTTATTAACCATCCTGGCTTTGGCCCAGTGTTCAATGTCGCCATAGTTTACAGTGAGGACAAACTATTCGCTTAGTTCTTGGTTGTGTCTAGACCAGTGATTCTCAACGAGGGCGCCGTGGGCTTGAGATCCTTCCACGGGTGCCACACAATGTTAGCACTGAGGTGTGCAAACGTGATGCACAAGAGCTTTCAAACAAGCCTCCAGAGTCTCCAAAACATGCTGATCCATAGCGGTCTTTTGGAGCAGTTTGCAGTGGAAGACATGCTCTATTATTTTTCAGTAGTCAAAAATGCAGTGAAAGCATTTTCTGAGGGGGAAAAGTTTAATGTTCTTGAGTTTGGAAAGGTTGACAACCATAGGTCTAGATTAAGCATAACTTGTCAGAAATAGGTTGTTAAAATGGGTTTTCACAGGTGAAAAGTCAAAAATGAAATATGGACGAATGCTGGTGAAAGTCATCTTGGACCCAAGTCACACTGGCCCCAGAACAGCCAGCAGCTTGGTGATCTGGGCAGTCATGGGTGAGGCAGGTCGCTTTGGACCAAGCCCCCGGGCAGCATCGTGAGGAATGGGGTCTACCCCCTTTCAGCGGAGCATCCTGCTCACCGGGCCATTGGCTATTTGGGGGCATCCTGGTGCTCTTTGAACACTTCTTGTGAAAAGCTCAGTAAAGAGCAAAAGGTCTATCATTTTTGGTAGGAAGGGGGGAGCTTTTTTCAACCTCCATCATCTGGCTGCACCGAGTGTGCAGGCCACACAGCAGGATTTGCAATGCTCGGGAAAACTGAGGCATCCAAGGAGGAGTTTATAAACAGCACAGAGTGTAACATCCGTGAGCTGAAGCAGCTTCACAAACAGAGGCAGGCGCTGCCAGAGATTTTGCAATCTTCTTGAGCTGATGTAGTTGACTCCTGAAATGTATTGGTGCCAAAGATCGGAGCAGGCATCCAACTAACAGGGTGTACAGAGCTCAAGGCACAGCGGTGTGCCAGCGTTCCTCTAGCAGAATTCAACAGCCTCTCCCCACAGGAGCCGAAAATGTATTCAAAAGCTGGGAAACCCCAATGCCAAGCCCCAGTCTTCCAAAACCTGGTGGAACAGCTCACTCGGGGCAGATCACAAACCAAGCCAGGTTGGTCCTTAAAATCAAGCTGGTTTCTGAGCCAGGAGGTTCCTAACCAGCACCAAAAAAAAGTTGGAAAACTGTTAAAAACAACAGTCTTTTCCTTTTTGTTTTTTACTCTTGGAAAAAGTTCTCATTTCCCAAAGGTTGTATCTGATGAACATTACGCCTGCCCCCAAAAGGTCATCCAGCATCACAAGACATTTCAGACAGGAAAGGGGAAGGAGGAGTGCGGAGGCTGTGACTCCTTCCTTGTTTCTGTGGGGAAGCTAACGAAGGTCCTTTTCTGCCCTTCCTCACAAGCCTGTCTCAGTTACTGCATGGACCAATGTCCCAGCTTCTCTGTCCAGTATCCCTGCAGCCATGCCGTGATCCCGACCCGTTCTCAGGAGCTAACGGATGGGCTCCAGTCCTCTGCTCGCTTGGTCCGGGTGCGCGGCTGAGCTCTATTTAATGGAAATCACCCACGTCAGCCCCTTCTGTGAAATATAGCAACTTCCTGTGTGATCCAGTGCTAAGGCAGGTTTAAACAACCCAGAGAGGAACACCTCCGTGTATAGCTGAATATCTAGTCTGACTTGGCACTCAGGTCCTTCTCATGTTTTGCTTTCTCCCATCGCCGTAGAAGACCTGGTTGGAAAGAGCTTGGCTGGATCCCTGCCTATGCTACATCATCTCCCAGGACGTTTTCCTTGACTGTTGCAACCTGGCATAAGACAGAGCAGTGCCCAGGCTGCTCTAGTGTGACCCAAGGTCAGCCCTGCACAGAGCATCATCAGGTGAGACGGAGCAGAAGCCAGCGAGCGCTAAGCGTGCATGCAGGCCCACCCCAGCAGGTGCCCTCTGCCCTGGAGCCAGCCTTGTCTCCCCGCTGTAGCAGTCAGCGGGCACAATCCCCCTCTTAGGCTCTATGCACGCAGATCCTTCAGTCTTGGCTCAAAGCAAATTCTCATTTGGGCCCAAGGAAACTTAGCTTGAATCAAGCTTGAGCGATGAAGACGAGGTCAGTCTCTGAGCAACCAGCTCTTTCATCCAAGCCAGGGAAGTTGAGGTCGGATATTAGGAAAAACTTTCTCACCAGGAGGGGAGTAAAGCACTGGAACAGGTCACCCAGAGACACTAAGCAGTCTCCATCCTTGGAGGTTTTTAAGACAAAGCCTTGGCTGGGATGATGTAGTTGGGGCTGGTCCTGTTTCGAGCCAGGGGTTGGACTAGATGTGACCCCCTGAGGTCCCGTCCAACCCTCATTTTCTATGATCCTGTAACTGGATCTTGGTTTTATTTACATCAACATGGCCCTGTAAACTTCAGAGGGTTAGAAAATGAGTCAAAATGGAGGCCTAAATTATTTTATGTGTCTCCTCTCTTTTAATAGCCCTCTTGAGAAGGGGCTGAGGTTACCTCCTGCCATCCAAAGCAAGCCAGAGGCCAATGCTGTATCCTTGATTCACACCCCCGCCCTCCAGCTACTGCCTGCACGTCTGGAACTGTCCCGTGCCGACAAATGCAAGTGCCGATTTCCCCACACAGCTGGTTTTCATTGCAGTCAGCTCTGCTCTGCTCACTCACAATTGCATGAACTTCCTTGGCTGGCCATGTTCCCCTGCAGTCAGCAGTCTGATGTCTCCGATTATATTATGTCCCATGACTGCCACTGCACAGTTTGTCTAGAAGCTTTCTAATGCAATTAAGGCTTGATTGTGGACCTTCCTGAGGACCTTATTAATCCTTATTAATTCATGGCTCTGGCCCTTATACACTTCCAGTGATAAGAGACACTCAAGAAATTGAACAAAAGCAGAGGTGTGGCTGATGGACTGTGCCGAGGATGCAATGCTTTAAACAAGTTATTTCCAGCTTGCGCTTTATCAGATGGAGGAACCGGGACAGGCTGGCCACTCACTTCCCTTTCCTGGGTTTTAGTGAAGATGATCCAGTCCCTGTTGACTGCCATTTAAAGCCTAAAAAAAAGGGGGTAAGGAGTCCTTAGTGGGGATCCCACCAGTTCTCCAGCTTCTGGTTTATTGTAGACAATGATTCGCCAGCAAGGCAAGAGACTGTCTGGGCACGTGGACAGGCCCAGAGTGTGCTCTGTTCAAGCTGGCTGTACTGGGCAGAAGGCTCAGGTGGGAAACCAGGACAGGCTGCCTCTCTTACACAGGTGGAAGAAGGGCAGCCTCCTGGTACAAGCACTGGGCTGAGTGGAGGGAGATCTGGGTTCGAATTCCAGCTTCGCTGGGGTCTTCCTGCAGGGCCCTGCCCAGACAGTACCGTCCAGATCCGTAAAGGCGTTTAGGCTTTACTCCCACTGGAATCAGCGTGTACATCCCCAGAGGTGAATCGGGGAGGGTGAGGCACTCCAGCACCCTTTGAGGTAACGGCAGTGCAATGCAATGCAGATGTAGACACAGTGTTAAGGCCTCTGGTTTTGCAATCTGTATGGTGTTTCTGGCCGTGCAGTGGATGGAGGAGCTACTGGCTGCACATCTGGAGCTGCCCTGTGCTAAATATGAGTGCAGAAAGATAAGGGGCTGTATGTTCTCCGCTGGCTAGGCCTTGGGAAGCAGGGTGGAATGGGTTAACCCAATGCTCGGTGCACGTCCAACAGACTTGTAGGACCAGTGCAGTAACAGCTCCGTCCATTTTGGAGGCACTCCGTGGGCTTATGTGGATCTGGGGACCTTACTTCAAGAACACCTCGAGACTCGTCGAAGCCCCAGTTCAGCGCTGCCTGGGCTGCTGTCAGGGGAAACGTGCTGCCTCGGGGCACAGCTGGGGTCAAAGCTTGGGGAGGACCCGGCTAGACAAAGCCTTGGCAAGTCCTGCTTGGAGCAGGGGGTTGGACTAGATGTGACCTCCTGAGGTCCCGTCCCACCCTCATTGCCTCTGATTCTGTGACTCCAAGCAGCTGCCTGCCCTCACGCTTAAAACTGTTCCCCTTTGGTTTTTCTGTGTGAAAGCCCCACGTCAACTGGGAGGAACTCACTGTGGGACATACGGGAAAGGAGAGGAGCTGATCACCCCCAACCTGCCACATCCTCTTCTACAGGTTCCTACACGGTGTTTAAAACCACGCAGCACCCAAGCGCCTTCAGGCATCACCTTGTGTCCTTCCTTGGCTCTCTGGAGTGTATTAGAGCAGCGCCAGGACATTGGCAGGGCCTTTGTCCTCCTACTTTGCCCCTAGCAGGCAAGGTTGTGCCTCGTGTTTTGGGCTACGTGCCTTGTCACTGTGTGATAGGATTGATTTGTATGGTTTTAAGGATAGGCCAGCGGTTCCCAGTCTGTGGTACGGGTACCGCCAGGAGTATGCAGACAACCTGTCAGTGGTACACATTAACAAATTTATTATAATTACTTTATATGACAAAAATTTGCTGGTGGTACTTCCGGTTATATCGTTTGAATCGGTCATGTGCGATCTGTCAGAGTTGGGGAACAACCAGGTCGGACAGTGGATTTGTCTGGGATGGTCTGGACTGGGCCAGTCTTGCCTCAGGCAGGGGTTGGACAAGATGATTCCCAGACGTCCCTTCCGGCCCCGTTTCTCTGTGAATGACTCCATGACCGAGCTCCGGGCGGGGAAAACATCTGTCCCACATTTGTTCTTTCCCTTCCCCTCCCCTCAGGAGCGATGCTCCACGCAGTGCGCTTTGTTGCCTTGGCAGGATTTTTCTTGTGTTCTTCGAGCCACTGCCCGTCCCCACGCTCACGGTCCACTGATTGTGCTGGAGAAGCTGGAGCAAAAGGTGCAAGGCAAAAGGCTAGTTCTCCTTCCCTCTGCTCCCTGGTAACTAATCTCTGAAATGCCCCTTTTAATGGCAGGTAGAAACCAGCTGTGCGGCGGGTAGGCTAGGTGACTCTGGTAATGTCTGGACAAAGGGGGTTTCCTTGGGATGGAAGATAACGGAGGAGCTTGTGGAGGGAGCTGGGTAGAATTGCCCCTAGATGCTTCTTGGAAAAATCTAACAGACATTAGTGCAAAGGCAGGAAATCTCTGCAGGAGTACGCTGGTGGCCTCTCCTGAACTGGCAGCCGAACTGTCTCCGGCCTGATGTCACTGCCCTCCCGGATGTGCTGCCCGGAAAGCCTGCTGCCAGCACCAGCTGTGCCCTCGTGGGAAGAGATTAGCCGAGAGCAGAGCCAGCAGGGATGGTTACTGTGGCAGAAAGCCACCTTGGTTTCTCCCCAAAAATCTCTGCCCTGTGACACTGTGATTTAAATCTCTGTGCTGTGACCATTCAGTTAGGATGGGCCCAGCACACAGGGGACCACACCCTCAGCCTGTCTCTTTAGGGAACTGGAGCTGGCTGCATTCCTGAGGGAGGGGGAAACCTGCTCCCTCTGCTTACGTGACTTGCATCACTTACCTGGGTAAGGGGTTTCTACCTGGGGAGCTGG
>NW_017728958.1:33612-34940 GCF_001723915.1 Gavialis gangeticus
AAGGCTACCACAGCCAGGCTGTTTGCTCTTTAGGATTTCTAGATATTGCTCTATCCTGTACCCTAGTTTACCCTACCCCCTGTAATCAATAAAGTTCTCCTTTTTGACTGGTGTGGGAGACTTATTGAGGGGTGGGTCTAAATTATGCCTAAGAGACCCCTTAGGTCTGTGGACTAAGGGAGACTATACCTTTTTGCCCCCGGACTTGGGGAAGTACCCCAAGTGCCTGTACTGGGTCGAGTACCCGTGGGACTTTAGGCCTGTGTTACCCCAAGGACACAGGGCCACGAGACAGTCCATTCTTGGGGTGGTGGTGGCACGTTACCCCCAGACTAGCGAGTGTGCTGCAGGAGAGGGGTCGGCCGGACATAAGTCGCCCCTAGGGAGGCATTCAGAGCCTGGAAGGTGGTCGGGCGCAGGGAGGTGGGTGGCTCGATGCAGGAGCACCCCCTACTGGCCCGCCTCACATGGTGGAAACAGCGGAGGGGTACGAATACCCAGCTGTGTTCCTGAGGTGGGATCTCTGCACCCGCCACAGTTGCAAGTCCACGGTCCACCTGAGCCCTCAGCCAAGCAGGGGGAGGGAGGGAGCATGCATCTCTGTCCAGTGCAGCCAAAGCACCTGAAAAGCCCCTTCTCCCAGCGGTGACCTAGGGTGCGTGTACACGTGACAATGTCACAGTGTGTACGTGACACAGATTTCTCTTGGTGTGGCTCAGTGGTGTCACACATTACACGTACCCGAGTTTTGTGGGGTTTAAATGAGGTTGTGTTGTTGCAGACTAAACTACATTGCACTTTGGAGCGTGGCAGCCATTAGTCAGTTCACCCCTTGGCTGCGGGGGCGGCGGGCACCCTGGGCAGGCTCCATGGAGAAAAAGGATCAGGCCCCTTGCCACTTCTGCCTCCAGCAGGTGCCTGTGGCTGGCAGGATGCCTGGGTCCACCTGGGAACCAGCTGGCTTGCCCTTGGGGCAGCATGGGAAGGTGGCAGGCGGGGGGCTCAGAGAAGGCGGCAGAAATGCTGCACAGGGTGCTTGAAGCCCGGGCAGGCTTCCAGCTGGCTGGGCGCTGCCCCAGCCTAGAGGCTCTCAAACCAATGCTTTCCTGAGCCTGTCCGGGCTTCCAGTGCCCTGTGCACCATCCCCGCTGCCTTCTCTGGCCACCAGCACACCCAAGTGCCCTCCTGTCGCCTTCCCATGCTTCCCCGGGGCGAGCCATTCCCAGGGGGCCCCAGAAGGAGCCTGTTGAAGGCAGAAGTGGCCAGGTGCCCAATCCTTTTTTTTTTCCAGCAGAGCCTGCCCACCTTTCCTGCCGCTGCGGGGTAAG
>NW_017728958.1:39940-52432 GCF_001723915.1 Gavialis gangeticus
AAAATTTAATCCCCCCCCCCCCCAGCTGAGGGAGAAGCAGAGAGGCTCCACCAGAAAAAAAAGGGTTCGGGCCCCTTCAGCAGGTACCTGCAGGCACCAAGACAATCACGTCTATGCAGCAACAGGAACTGAAACAGTGAGATTGCAATTAAAAACTCACTGTTTCAATTTAGGGGGCATAGAATGAAAGCCGAAGCACTAAACCCCCGTGACGTGTACAAGCGCCCCGAGGGGCTAGGTAAGGACAGAAGGAAGCTGCATGCTCTTTGGGGGCAAGGCTTATCCTTAAAGGCACAGGAAAGGTTAGGAGCAAATGACTGATCCCAGGGACACCTGCAAGGCAGCCGGCAGAGCGCAGCTGTAGGTGGTATTAAGTCCCTGGCCAGGTCCCACTGCTGTTGCTCCACGTTCCTCCAGCCACCATGGTACCATCCACAGGTCAGCCTCTTTCCCCTCACAGGGCTCAGAAAAGAAACCTCCCTCTTTTACCTGATAGGATTGTAATCCTGGCTCCCACCTTCAGAAACTTTGCATAGTCCAGCAAGAGCAACAGAACATCCTCTTCAGCAAATGCACACAGACCCATAGCAATGGGCTCGCAGAGCTCCCTAGGTGGCTGACGCTTCCATCCCTGGGCTTTGCCAAGGTGAAGGCAGGAAGTGGCAGCTGGAGGAGGAAGTAGGCAGCCAGGAGGCTACAGCTACTATTGCAGCTGGAGCGCTGGGGAAGTGGTGGCTGCAAGGGTGGATCGGGAGGGGTGCATGGGTGCAGTCGCACCCCCTTTGATTCCTGCTCCATCCAAACTTTAAAACCAACAGCCTGGCAGTGGCAGCTGCATTTCTAGTTAGGTAGACCTGAGAGAATCAATTCACTTCGTGGTTCAGTAGCCTCGCCCTGATTCCTGCTAATCTCTCTCCACACCATAGGTGTTAACAACCTTCTCCCCTTTTAATGACCTTGATGTTCCACTATTCAAACCATCCTTTCTTCTGCAATGTTGCTGTCTATTAGCCCTTCCTAGAAGTGTCTCTCTTCTATTTCCCAGCCCTGCAGACTGTTTTTTGATCTAACCAAAAACATTAGCTCAGGTGTGGTCATATTAACTCAGGTGTAGAAATGACTGACGGCAAAGTATAGGCAGCCCTGTCAGGACACTAAAGAAGGCTAGATTTTGTTTAATTAATCTTAATAAGGGGCTTACATCTATCTATAATGACTACAGGACTAACGAGAGAGTCTCTTTTGACTGTTTTGACTATTTTTTGCCTAGTTTGTTGTGCTTTTTAAAACTGTATCCTGTATATAATCTAGCAAATTAGTGCATGTTTCAATAATATTTGTTTTTGCTGTGATCTCAAACTGAATAATATAGTGTTAGCCCCCTAGTATATCAGTAAAGCCTCTAGTTTCTCTTTAACTGGAGACAAATGTGGTTGTGTTATATGTGCCATACCATCTGCCACCCTCCTCCCCCCTGCACATTTTCAAAATCCTAGATCTACCCATGGGTGGCTGGGTGAAAGCCTGGGGGCTACATGCTAACCCCGACCTATTTTATCTTGCTAGAGGCACGCTGCTGTTTGGATGACTAGTGGCAGATGAGTTCAAACTGGAGAATGGAAGAAAATAGTACCGGGGGGGGCAGTTTGTAATGTGCCTAAATACCAAAGTTTAATTTTCTCAGACTTCAGAAAGAACATCCCCTGGCCTGGGCTGAGGACATTGATACATAGCTTGTTTTATTGTTCACATGTTTTGTGAGCCAAACTCATGGTTTTACTTTCAGAAGTAGGGGAAGAACTGAAGAGCGGTGTGGTGTGTCCTCTAGTGACTGAGTCACCCAATTCAGTTTTTTGGGATGAAACAGGCAGTCACCAGACCAGAAAGGGGTCTGCGCTGCTAGGTGTTGGAGCAAAACAGATGGCAGTAAAACTGGAGAAAGAAAAATGAACGCGTCTTTTGTAGCAGACCCGGAGTGAAGCTAATGGAAGGGATCGTTTCGGCAGCCATGTGGCTCACAACAGCAGGGTCTTTATTATTTTCATCTTCCTCCATGTTCTGCTAATAAAATCCTATTCTCATGTAAGGAGGAATTGCTCATCTCAGGTTGTGGAGATCACACTCCCTGGCCTTGCTGGAGTGTGTAAATGGTTGCACCCAGGCCTGACTCTCCAGCTCCAGAAAAACATCTTTCACGGGAACGGGGAAAAACCTCTGCCTCTTTCATCCACTTATTTCCATGCTCACATCTAGTATCTGCTGGATCTCTCTTTCCTAGGTTCGGATCTGTTCCCACTGAAATCCCACCCACCCTGGCACTCCTGAGCAGGCCGGGCAAACCGCAGAGGGGATCTCCGTCCCCTGCTTTCCCCCACGCCCATCCCAGCACAGGAGGTAGGAGAGGAGAGCAGGGCGAGGGGACGACACTGCAGCCACACAGCTTCTCTCCCTAGATCAGCTCCAAAGTGGAGCTCGATCACCCCACCCTGACCCAACAGCGAACATCTGTTGGGGTGGTCTAACTCATGGCGCTTTCTCTGAGGGCCTGATTCAGCTCAGCTCTTCTTTGACACCTGTCAAAGCTCCTGCAGGTAAATGGAGCTTTGCCTTCACACTGGCAGCCCCCAGAGCACAATCAGGGCCCCGCGTCTCCTGTTACATAAAATTCTTCCTCTTGATTAAAAAATCCCAGGGGAAAAGAGGCTGGATCAAAACAGGATCAAGCAAGTTGTCCATTGTCTGTCTACTGTCTCCAACTCCTTAAGGACAAAGGGGTCTGTTCACTGGGGACACCTCTTACACCCTACAGCAGTGGTTCTCTCTGGCTCAACACCTCCCTTGGAAAATGCCAGCTCTTAGCTTGCACTCGGTGTTTGACCAGGAAAAGAAATAACAGAGCAATTCTTCTGTGGCAAAGGGCTCAAAAAGACCCCAGCAGGTGAGAATGGTTTTGATGCTCCGTGCGTTCCCATCTGAAACCTCTGGGTTTATTCTGTGAATCACACACAAGGTGTTTGCACACCAGCACCCTTCAAAGGATCTCACAGCTGCAAGCCCCGGCTGAAAATCCCTGCCCTATAGGCACAAGAGGTAGAAGGTTACATTGCCCCACCGAGACAACAGAGCAAACCTGCCCTCTGATGCAATCCGTGTGAATTTTTAAGTAGGGCATAAACGCCTACCAAATTTTTGCACGCTCTGCTAAGACCGTATCTGCTCCCCTGTTTGTCTGCTACAGGAAAAATCCTTTAACAAACAGAGGAGGATTGCTCCTCCATGGCCTGTTTCCCTTTGGCCTGGTATTTGCAATGTCCTCAGTACCCAAAATGGGAAATGACAGCTCAAATTTTATCGCTGCAGGTGTCAATGGCCTGCTTTCTACATTATAGATCAGCTGAACAGGATGGAAGTTACTTATGCCAGGAAATGTTTCCTGGGATAAGAGAAGCCTGTAGAAAGGTTACTAACACACTGATAAATGAAAAGTGGGGAGAAAGCAAATTCTGATGTAGGTGAGACAGGACAGGCCTCTGACACAGCACAAGGGGCAGCCAACCAGCTCAGAGGCCAGGCTAATAACAGGAGATCGGTCTGAGAACAAAGGCTGAGGCTTTGCCTGTACAAAGGGTATCACCAGGCTGCTGGGGAATGTGTGAACTGATCCCTATCTTGCTAGTGACTGGAAAGGAAAATCCCCCCTGACTTGTTTAATCTGCTGAAACGTGCACGGGAGGCCAGAGCCCTGCAGGAATCTGGAAATGAGCCCATGAGCTTCAGAAAGCAGGCTGGCCAAGATAGCAGAGGGAGGCAGGGAAAACAGGCTGGGAGCACCGGAGGCCTGGGAAAGACCAGTGGGTGGAGGGCTCAGCCGCATGCGTTAGGAATGATGGTCCAAATGAACCTCCCCGGCCATTGCCATGAGGTTTGCTGCTGCTTTAATTGGACTGGGACAAGGACTAACAGGAGACTGAACCAGAACGGGAGTGAGGGAGGATGGGCGGCACGGCAGAAAGTGCCGTCAGCACAGGCAGGAGCTGGCGGGGTCATGGGGAAAGGCAGGTGGATGTGCTGTACACAGAGAAGGGGGTAGGGACCTGCCAGGGTGCAGGACCCTTTCTCCTCCCCCGGGCTTTCTCCTCCACTGCCTGGGCTTCCAGAGAAAGGCGAACGCCCAGCTCTGCTTTGGAAAGGCAGGGAGTGGGACCCAAGTGCCGAGGATTTCAAGGCTGGGAGCGATGCTCTGACCTGCAGGAGGAAGGAGCCTGCATTGGGAAGGGGGATCTCACTCCTCTTATCTGCACTGCCGGCTGGCGAGTCCAGGTGCCCCCATCTAAAGTGCTGGGGCAGGCAGATGGGGCTGAGCTGCGTCCCTCTGTCAATCCAGCCTCGGGTAGCCTGGCCAAGGCTCCATGGGGAGCCGGGCAGGCACTGGACATGCACGCTACACGTCTTCCCCAGTGCCTGCACTGCCATACAGGCCCCCAGTGCCCCGAGAGCTGCTTCCACCCCTCCCTCTGCCCCCTTGTACCTGCCCTTCCTGAATGTTTTTGCCTTCTGCCCCTCCACTTGCAGTTCACTGTCTCGTCACCCCTCTCCACTGGGGCCAGAGCTGCCTTCCTCCCAGGGGTATTCTGCACTAGGAGGTCCCTTGCTGCTGGGGACCAAGGTGTGTCTGAGGCTGACCCAGCTTCCATGGAAACAGCTGAGAAGCTTGGCCTCGCCAGCCACTGACCACCCGCTGTGGTCAGATGGCCCCTTTGGCCCTAAAAACCAAAGGGCATTTGTACACATGACAGGGGTTTAGTCCTTAGGGTTGTATTCTGTGCCCCCTAAATTGAAATGGTGGGGTTTTATTTTTCTGCTACTGTTATGGTGAGGGGCCCGGTCCTTTCTCTGTTGTTGTTGAGAGGCCTACTCCTCTGTTTCTGCGGAGCCTGCCCACCTCTCCTGCAGCTGGGGAATGAGCTGACTAATAGCTGCAATGCATCGTTGCAAACTAAACCGCATCAGGACGTAGTTTAGTTTGCAACAATGCAAACTCATTTACAACCCTCAAAACTATTGCACGTGGACAGTGTGATGCCATTAAGCTACACAAAGTGACATTTTTGTAATGTGTACATGGTAGTGGCGTAACGTGTACAAGCGCCCTATGAGAGCTCTTCCCTGCCCCCATCCATGGATGGAAGGTAAGTGGTTTATGAGGTACTGCCTACTCCTGCCTGGCAGACACAGGGTGTCTGCAGGATGTATTCAGAGGCCTCTGGGGTCATGCATTTTTTTCCAAGATAACTGGTTAGATCTGAGTAAATCACAGATGGGTGGACATGTGGTCACTGTCTTGTGTTCCTGAACTCCAGGAACAGGAGCAGCAAAAGCCAGATGAGCATGAATAAAGCCTTAGGGACTACCAGGCTAGAGGGTTGCAAGAAGGTGCCTTCCTACTCATATGAGCCTTAGCGCGAGGCTTTGTCTCTCTGACCAAATTGAATTAAACCCTGCTCTGGTCCTGGGAAACCTTTCCTTGGGGGCACTTGCTCTTCCTGCAGATCATATAATATAGGCACATACCTGCTCAGACAAGTTTCTCCTGGAATCCAAGCACCATGCACATGAGAAGCGAGCACGGCCTCTTTCTGGCTCTGTTTCTGGGTTTGTTTGGTTTTTGCCCCTCACATCCCTCTAAATAAAGCTCTCTGCAGCCAACTGAGGAATTCCAGCAATCATACGCACGAGCAGCAAATCAGACACGTGTGATCAGCAGAACCCAGGGTGAGCTGACTGCAGCCCTGAAAGATGACGGACAGAAGGGGAGCTGAAATGTGTTTTCCCCGTACACCACGGCACATCTTTTAAACATCCCAGGAGCCACGTACAAGACATGCACTGGGGAGTGTGTCTATCCGCATCAGAAACGCGTGAGCACATGGCCAGATCCTCAGGTTTCCAGAGGTGCAGCACAAGCCCAGCTGTAATGGGAGTCCGTGGAAGCTGCATCTCTGCAAAGCAGGCCCTGGTACTGGGCTAGACCCCACCATCTCCGTGAGTGGAAGTCCATCTTGGTGACTGCAGCTTCAAATCCTTTTAAACATCTGCTCCAGCAAAATGAAGGTTGCACACTGCATGCGTAGGGCAGCTTTATGGCCAACAGCTCCACTGCAGCTGGGAACACAGTCAAGTCAATTCTGCCCTGTATCAGTCATGCAGAGCCTCTCATCTTAAAGTTTTTTGCATTTCTTGAGCAATGCTATTCCACGTCTGTCATCTGCCCACCCACGTTTTGGCAGCAAGCAAACTTCCTGTGGATGTTGGCTAACTGACAAATGACACAACCACTGGTATGTTCAGTTCAAGCTCAGGTACTAGCCGCTCTCACTCTTTACACAGATTCAAGCTGTATAAAAATCATCACTATCATGGGGCCTGGCATTAATTGTTCTTTGGCTGAGCTCGAATTCACAACCCATGTCGTATTAATTAGATTGTACAAACAGCATTCAGAGTTTGTATTTTAATAATCAAGTTGGGAAGCCAGCATATAATCTTGGAGTCAGATGAGTAGATACAGCATTTCTTTCGGTAGTGATGTCTTTTTTTCCATGCTGAGAAGTCATGATTCCAGTCCTGCCCCAGGAAATACTTTGGAGTCAAGTATATTTTGGTGACGTGGGAGCTGCGGTTTTTCTGGAAGAAAATGAAGGATCTCAGGATCTGAAATATCAGGATTTAGGATATGAAATTGGACAGATTCACTTTCATCACTTGAATTTTTCCGTAGTCCTTGCTCCTTCACAACTTCCCTCACCAAGGAGCAGCTCCCTCCCTTCTTACTCATTTTTCTTGCAAAACTCTCAGCATTATTTAGTGCGGTCTACATGTTTCACCCACGTGACAGATCTAACCTGCCCACGGGCACAGAAAAATCACACGCTTCAGGCAGCTTTGTTTGAAAGATGACTTTTATTACTATGCATCAATCACAGGAACAGGAAAAGCTCGGGACTTTGCCTGGTTATTTTCAGGCAGCAATTGAGCCCTTAAATACCCATCACAAAGATCAAGTAGCAATGAAATAAAACACTGCATTGCTTTCAGATTCGTTAGGAAGTGGAGCAACATGCTCTCCGGAGATGTCTGACATCAGCAATCCCGTTAGCAAATTCATCTCTGGCAAAAGCAGCTTCAGAGGCTCAAATAAGAATCACACAGCAGGGAAGGGAAGAGGGGGAGATGAAATGAGGCAATTCTCAGTTGAACTGGTGGAGTTGTAGCCTCTTACACCAGCGATGGATTTGCTCTCTGGCCTTCAATGGGGAATGCATAGTGTGTGGACGTAATGCAGCGTTTGGCCTGAAATCACGAGGAAGAGAGTACTATGTCCTGAGAAACAAACCAGCACTGGCAAGAATAAACATATCCGACAGTGCATATCTGACAGCCTGAATGTACAGTTTTTAAGTATTTAAATAAAAATCTCCCTAGAAAAACAACACCCTTGAGCATCCCAACTCATGTTGCAATATGAAAATAAGTTGTCAGCAAAGGAAAGTGCTGCATTTCATTTCCTATTGACTAAGCCTTGTGCTCTGCGGCAGCAAGCGGCCAGCCCATTTTCCATGCAGACAGCCTGCAGTTTGTCCGGGCAGTGATGTCCATACAGCTCTGCCTGCCTCAAGCTCAGTGGGGCCAGGGTGAATGGACTGAAAGCAGACTAGGCTAGAGGGTCATAGCCCTCCTGGGCAAAGGCTGAGATGAGCTGACTGTTCAATGTAACCTTCAGGCTCTCCAGCCCTGGGATGTTCAGATGCCCAAGGAGAGGGGGAAGAGGCAAGCAATGAGGGGGGCATGGGCAAGCCACGATGTGCGCAGTGAAGGGGTTGTGGGGGTGAGAAGGGGGTGGCGTGCCATGACAGGGCATGCTCCAGTCCATGCCACTGATGTGTCCTGCTATCGGTCATGAGGCCAAGCAGTGTTAGCAATGCAGGGTGAGCATGAAGGGGCCTTTTGTGCATCAGGCCGTCCTGACGTGGCCTCATGCCCCAGGGGCAGCCCTGTGCCTTGCAGAGTGGCACGCCTAAGCAGCTGGTGTCATTGCCACAGAGCTGGGACTCTAGCTTGTGTGCCGGCTGCTGGAGTGGACTGCGTCCAGCCATTCTCTATTCATCAGCAGCCACTTGGCCTGTGCAAGGCAAGCAGCTATGGGGCCAGTTCTGCCCTGGTAGCTTCACCGAGCACGGGCTGGGCTGGCTCTGCACCAGGACCAAGCTCAGGCATGTCTCCATTAACTCTTCAAAGCTGTTCCTAATGTGCAAATGCAGAACAGCCGGCCAGATAAGTGCTGTACGAGCCAGGTGCTCCAGTACCTTCATTCAGGTCCCAGAATAGGAGCAAGGAGCTGCCTCACACTAATGGTTGTGCAACCATGCAGCATTGGTGGTTCCACGAGCAACAAGTCACCCGCCCTAACACTGCCCCCAGCCCCCCATAACAGATAGGGATTGCCTTGGCTTACAAGAAGCCTGAAACTCAAAAGAGAGGGAAGGCACCTGCCTTTCGTAGCCTTTAGGGCCACTTTTTACCTGTTCTTTACACTGAAGGGTCAGCCTGTGAGCCCAGGGAAGCAGAGGGGCTGCAAGGGCCTCTGCTCTCCTGCCAGACCTGATCAGCTGCAGCAAGGCAGTGTGGGGAGTAAAAAGGAAGACACATGCAGGGCTGTCTTCCCTCTGCTGCCTGGTTCCTCCATGCCCTTTATCACAAGCCGAGTATCTGAGGTACAAGCTAGTCCCCTGGGTGGTGGGGCTTGCTCTTGTGCTCTGGGTCAGGAGGTAATTCCCTGCAGGTCAGACCAGCAGAGACTGGTGGGGGCTTTTCCTGTCCCCTGGCATAGGGTGTTTTATGCTTCTCAGGGTCATCAGAGCCAAGTCTACTTAGCACCTTCCCTGCCATTGCAATGGCCAAGGCTTTTGTAGGACTACTCTCCTGCCCTCCCCCTGAACACTGGGGGGTTGCCCTCCTGTTATCAAGGGCTCGGAGACCCTGGGGTGTGAGAGGGGCTGGAGTGGAGGCTCTTACAGACCCACACAGCTGCCTGCCACATCAGGCATCAGCTCCAGAAGTCCCTTCCCATCCCGTGCTCCCAGGGGACACCCTGCTGTATCGCCAGCAGACTGGTGAGAACGCAGTACGAGACCAAGCCACGTCTCCAGCCTGGAAAGCCCATGGGAGAAGTTATATCAGTGTGTGTATGAAGTCAGCTGCCAGTGGCTGGGTCCATGGAGTACGGGCACCTGCTCCTAGAGCTGCTCTTTCAGCTTGTGCGACTGTTGGCCTGGATCTTTGCTTATGGGTTCACATTCAGGCTCAGGACTTGGGCAAGGAAGTGTTGCCTTCGCTATTTAGCCATTCTTTGCACAGGGTCTAGCCTCCTGCAGGCAGGCATTGACGTGTATGGGTGACCCAGCACCAGCACAGAGCAAGCCTGGGTCCTGTGCTAGCAGAGGGAAGCTTAGGGCAGGCACACAATCAGGCAGAGGGGAGGCGAGAAGTATCCAGCATTCGGCCAGAAAGACAAACCTGAGATGGAAAGGACCTTTCTGTACACACCAGAATGCTGTTGGGATGGCTCCGGTTCATGGGCCAATGCCGAGCGAGGCTAGATGAGGCAGCAAGCAATGCCTGACATGACCGCCTGATGGCCTGGGTCCCCAGCTCAGGAGAAACTTTGCAGGTCTGAGTGTGTGAGGTAAGGACCAGCTCATGGCGGGTACTGAGCCGTGGCTCGCTCTGGGGCTGTGCGCCAGCATCCTGCTCCACATACTGGCTGCTTCAGATGCTACTGTAAGGGTCTAACTCTCCCCCTGCACCACAGTGGAGGCCTGTTCCCTCCAGGAACCAGCACATACAAAGTCCTGCAGCCTGTTTGTGGACCTAGCCCAGGGATACAAAGGTGGTGGAGCCCCTCAGGAGAGCAGAGAAAGCCCCCCCTGCACAAGCACCGAGCTCCTCCTGCACTCACAGGCTGCCGGGACCCCGTGTGTCCCCCTGCCTGGCACATGGTCTGTGAGCTTGAGGCACCACCAGCCCCTTGCTGCCTCCGCCCTGTAGTGAAGGCTACAAGTCCAGCTGGGAGAGAGGCAGGAAGCTCAGGCCTAAGGTGAGGTGAGAGGGAGGATGGACTGAGAGGCAGGCGTAGCAGCAGGGGGAAAGGAGCTCGGTTTCAGTAGTTGGATACACCGTGTGTTAAGCTACCGCAAGCTGTGGCCTCAGTGGCTTTGGTGATACAGCCACTGTCCTGCAGCTACACTTGGTGTCTCCATCCCCCTCTGCTGAGTTGTCTCATGAGGCAACAGTGTCACCTGGGCTTCCCAGGAACAGTTTCAAACACGCTAGACAGCCGTGCATCCTATGCTGAGTGCACAGTATCTGAGCGAGTGGAGGCAAATCCAGTTACTGTCAGCTTCTCAGACACAGTCCCGAAAGGGGGTTTCTGATGTGCTGCATCATGTGCTCGCCTCACGCGGACTTCTCACAGGCTTTCCAATGGGTGCTACAGAGTCCCGTCGGCCCAGCTGCAGCTTGGTCCGTTGGACAGTAGACGTAGTCGTTCGCCAACCTGAAAGCACTGCTCAGTGCATGCTTTTACCCTGAGGAGCCCTGGTCTTCCAGATGTCTTCTGCCAAATCTAGCTACTGACCACAAAGGTCCGTCTGCTTATTGAGTTCACCCTGTTCAATGGCCAGCGTCGGGGCTTCCTCTTTGGTCTTCGAGGACATCTCACAGCACAGCACAGAATGTATCAGCCTCAGCACCGGCGGCCTCAGGATGGCAAAGATCCAGGGGTCAATGATTGAATTCATGGATAGAAACCTCAGTGCCCGGAGATCCTCTTGGTAGTTTTCGGACCGGGTAAAATTGTTCATGTAAACGCGCAACTGCAGAAACAGAAAGGGAAAAAATCAAACACTAGGACCTGTCCCTTGTCTAAAGGCATTTGGAGAGACAGCTCTAAAATGCCATCCCCTGTGCTGCCCTCCTCAAGGGCTCTAAGCAACATCTGGATGAATTTCTGTGGCAGATGTGTTGCTGTCACAGCTCTAAACAAATTCTAAAGGCTTTTATATTCTCCCTGAAAGCCCTGGGACAGGCACAGTAAGAGCAAGCCCACTATACCCATCATATTGGTGATCCCAGATTTAGGGCCTCTAAATAACACTGTGGCCTTTGCCATCCCTTGGGCAGCGAGGAAAGGACAGATACAGTGCATGTGAGACCACAGAAAAGAGCTCAGAGAGCTGGAGGCTGGCCAGCACTTGGCTGGGCCTGTGCGCGCAAAGAGATTTTGTTTATCCCACATGCAACTGGGACCACAGCTCCCTGGGGAATCCTTTTGCTGTGTCTCTGATCTCCCTTTGTGTGGGCTGTGCTAGCTCTACCCAGAGCATGCAGGTGCAAGGAGCAGCCCACAGTCTGAGACCCCGGCTGACTGCTGTATTGGATCACTTCCTAAGATGCTCGCCTGCCATGTCATGGCAGTGCTTACAGTCCGTGCTGGGAAGATAACACAGCACATCTTACTCATGCAACCCTGGCTGCTCAGTCCCAGTGGCCGGGCCCCTAGGAACCGACGGCCATGTAGCAATGCCAGACTCGAGCACTGAATGCTTTGGCTGGAGGGGGCTGGGAGGAGATGGTGACACGGACCCAGCACTTTGCCTCCACAGAAAGGGGTTCGCCTCTTGCACATGTCACGACCAAAAGTGAACTGAATCGTGTCGTCCTGGTTACCAAAGCACAAGGCAAGCTGCCAGCTGTCAAGCCACAGACCATTAATGAGCACTAGCGGATGCCACTAAAACTTCACCTTCAGCATCACTAACTACCACCACCCCGGGCAAGTGTGAACGTGTCTATATAACACACAAAGGCTTAGGCATGCATCGCTAAGATATGATCAGTGCCCAAATCTTCAGTCTGGCATTTCGCAGGGTTCAGAGCATTGCAAGATGGTTTCAGAAAGGAAATCACTAATTGTGTGCTCTTCAGAGGCTTAAACACCTTCCCCTAAGCCTGTGATTCTCAATCGGGGGCCCAAGATCTTTGCAAGGATGATGAGGCGATTGCTCCTCCTCTTGCCCAGTGCTGGGCACCCCAGTGTCCCATAGACAAGCAGCACCCACAGCTGCTCCCTACCTCGCCAGCTGCTCCCATGCTCACAGGGCTGCCACCAAAAGTGCGGCATGTTTATGACCCTGATTATATAACGCGGCTTCTGGAGACAGCAAAGAGCTGGACTGGAGGACCCAGGATGTCCCTTTTGGTCCTGTGTTTTTATGTCCCCAAAATACTTGCTCTCCAAGGCAGACCTGCTGCAAGCACCCATTTTCAGTAAGAGTGGTGTGAGTCCACCATCCATTAGGTCTCATGATCACAGAATCGTAGAAAATGAGGGTGTGAAGTAGGGCTGTGCAGAGCAGGTAATATTCGATTCGACAG
>NW_017728958.1:52794-59623 GCF_001723915.1 Gavialis gangeticus
CCAAGCCTGCCAGCTTTCACGGTGATAGGTGCAGGGGTTTGGAGGAAACTGCACCTTAGGCTGCTGACAGACACAACTCGTGACACAGACGAGCGAGGAGGTGGCGTTCGCTCCGTCTGCACCTGGCACTTGGGGACCGCGGCAGCAGGAGTTTCACCTTGAGGAGCACCAGCTGCTCCCCCAAACCAGCACCCAAGCAGGTGTGGTGCATGTCACAACACCCGCAGGCATGCTGAACACCCTCTCGCTCGGCACGCCGGTCAGTGGACAGGACTGGTATTCCTGGGCAACTGTGGCCAGATCCGGCTGCATTGGGCTGCGGGTTGCCGGCCAGGGGCTCCACAGGCTCGGCAAGATGGGCAGACACCGCGGTGTGAGGGCTGTCTGCCTGATCCTGGGGTCTGGTGGGTCTGGACCCCCTCATGTATGCCATGGCCTTAGCTCATATTGGCAGCGCCTGTGGTGGAGGGGAAGACTGGCTCGTGGATGGGGGCTGCGTTCAGGCAGTGGATCCCGCTGTCCCACTTCCCCCCGCCTCCACCGCTCCGCCTCCGTCACTTCCTTCATCAGTACCTCCCGCCAGCGACTCAGTGTCTCGCTGCCACATCTGGTGCCCTTCACCCTTGGGTCACAGATGGCGGCCAGCACATGCACTGTGTTGGACCCCAAGGGTTCAAGCCTTTTCCTAAGGCCTCCTTCAGCCAACTCACCAGTGCCTGCACATCTGCCCCAGCCAGGAACATCAGCCCCCGGGAAGCTCTCCATTTGGCTGCGGAGCTTCTTCACTATGGGGACCACCTGGCTGAGGAAGGCATCAGCAGCACTGAGGGTCCCAGGCGCCTTGAGAAATGGCTTGAGGACCAGCAAGATCTGGGAGATGGCATCCCACTCAGCTGTGGTCAGGGGGCCGCTGATCCCAATCTCCCCAAGCAAGGCCAGCTCATGGATGGCCTTCTGTTGCTCCACCGGCCTCTCGAGCATCAGGTATGTGGAGTCCCACTGAGTCTCCACATCCTGGGTGATTCTGTGCTGTGGGACACTTAGCTCTGCTCGTTTGTCCCGCAGCATCTTGCCCCCCTTGATGCTCCGATGGAAGTAGCCCGCCACCTTCCTGCATCTGGAAACGAGTCTGCTGGTGTTGCTGGCGCCATCACCGGCAGCCCTGTCCCCCTCCAAGGCATCCCTCACAATCAGATGTAAATTGTGTGCCACACAGCGAATACCAGCTAAGTTGGCATCATGGACTGCCTTGACCGTATTGGCCCCATTGTCGGTGACCATGAAGCCGCGGGTGAGCTCAGCCTGCCCAATGCCGAGCCACCCCTGCACCATGTGGTTCATGGCCCCCCTTATCTCTGCTGCTGTGTGGGACTCATCCATCACCTTGGCGTGAAGGAGAGCCCACCGATGGCCTGACTGGCCACACCAGTGCCCTGTGAGGGAGAGGTACGCATGATCTCCACCCCGACTGCCAACAGCAGATGTCCGAGGTGAAGCGTACGGTCACCCGCAGACCTGCCTCGTGCAGCTCCTCTCTCAAGCGCTCCCTGCACATTTCATGTTGGGGGGGGCACCACCGTCCTGCTGAAGGAGGTGCGTGCGGGCACCTGGTAGGATGGAGCTAGCAGTGCCAGGAGCCGCCTGAACCCTGGCTGCTCAACAAAGGTGAAGGGCCGGCCATCCAGAGCAAGCATCTCCCCGATGGTCTGGGTGACTTTGCTCGCATTTGCGATTGGTCCCTTTTGCCCCCCATGTTGCAGGGTGCCCTGCCTCTGTGGTGGGGGGACGGGGGCTGTGGAGCGAGCGGGGGCCATTCCTGTGCCAAAGGGGTGGTATCTGCAGAGATGATTCAGCATCCCCAAGGTGGTCATGCGCTTTTGTTCCCTTGCCCCAGCTGATTTTGGCTGGGCAGTGCGCACAGATAGCAAACGCAGGATGTTCTGCCAACTCATAATGATCCCAGACCATGCTAGTACTAGGTCTTTCCCTCTGGCATGTGGGTGCATCTGTGGATGCTGCTGAACTCTCCCCCTCTTCAGCAGTCAGAGGCACAGCAAGAGAAAGGGCGGACTCAGCTGAGCCGCTTACCTTCACCTGTACGGAGGCACCTCCTGAAGTGCCTTCTGGGAAAGACCTCATGGCTTGAAAGGAAAAAACCCAAGGGGTGTCGAGCACAAACTCGACTGATTCCCCCTCTTTCCCCAGAGCTTCCCTTGCCAGGGCACTGAGATCCAGATCCAGCGCCAGGTCTTCTTCTGGCGCAGGAAGGCTCAGCATTGGCAGTGACACAGGGGTGAAGCGCGCTGCTGTGCTGGTTGCAGTTATGGTGGGAGAGGTTGTGGCTGCTGTGTCTGGACACAAGAGAGTCTCCGGCACAGGCAGCGGCTCTGGTGGCACTGCTGCTCCCCTCTCTTTATTGCTGGTAACAGCCTCATCCCTTGTGGCGGGAGGAAAGAGGCTGCGTCTGAGTTTGGTGGGGGGAGAAACTGCAGCTCTCCCACTTGCAACCTCTCTTGCTCCCCTTTGTGCAGGCTGGCCACTGTGGCCACCTGCCTTTCTACCCCGCTTCATAATGTGTGCCTTGGTAGGTAAACTGGGACCTCTAAGTGTGCTGTGAGCCACGGGTTAGATTTCTGGATGTTATGTCAATGTGTTTGTGTGTGTAGATAATATATTGAGAAGCGCTGGTGTGGTGGAAAGAATGAATGATGTATAAGAAATATATAGAATAGATCCTAGGCTACTACTAGCCCTATCCAATATAAGCGTAAACTAATATGAAAAGTAGTTATAAAATAAAAGCACCAAGTTCTCAGAAATCCCTGTTGCTAGCGTTGCAAGCAGGGAATCTGTTGAAGATCAGGGCTTCCAGCCGGCATGGTCTGACGCAGCGGTGCTGGAGAGCACCAGCAGCTCAGACACGGACCCCAAGGCAGAAAGCAGGGAGTGGAAGAACTGCTGCCTTTTCTGCATTTTCTCTAGCCCTCCCCCAGAGCACTGGGATTGGAAGGGACCTCAGAGAATGCTGACAGGTCACTGGCCAGCCACACGTCAGTCATGAAAGCACTCCTTCCCCCTCTCCCCACTCACTTTCCTTCCCCCCCACCCCTGCACAGGGAATCCAGTGTAGGCAAGTCGAATATTCGACCCGCGCTGTTAATATTCGACTTCCAGTATTCGATTTGACAGCTATTCGACCAGCTGCTATTCGACTCGACTTTCACTTTTCAAGGTCAAATATCTGTCGATTCGAGTATTAAGTTGAAGCTTTGCACAGCCCTAGTGTGACGGGACCTCAGGAGGTTGCATATAGTCCATCCCCTGCTCAAACCAAACTAGATCATCCCAGCCAAGGCTTTGTCTAGCTGGGTCTTAACCTCCACGGATGGAGAGTCCACCACCTCTCTGGGTAACCTGTTCCAGTGTTTTACTACCCTCCTAGTGAGAAAGCTTTTCCTAATATCTAACTTAAACTTCCCTTGCTGGAACTTGAGAGGATTGCTCCATGTTTTGTCATCAAATGAGTCTGCATGTGACTATAGTGGGTGGGGAAGTTAGGAGCAGAGCAAAAGGCCATTTAAATGAGCGATAATGAAACATCTCCTGTGATTACACATCCAAACCCAGAGGAAACAAAAGAGCCTTCGGAAGCTCCTGAATGTCCTTCTTCCCCATCCTAGAATACGAACACAATGATTCAGCCTAGCCAGTGGTTACTGGTTTCCCCTGGGACTTTCTTCTCTAAGTGCTGAAGAAAGATAGTGTCAGTCTAAGTCTGTGAATATAAAATTAGCTTTAGCTTGTGTTCTTCTGCTGGGCAGGTCTTGCTTTTAGCAGGAAAAAAATGACTGAGAAACACGACATAGAATCCCAAACCAATGCATGGCTCTGTATGGAGACAGAGGTATATTCACAGAAAAGAGGGCTGGAAAAGACCTTGAGGAATCATCTACTGTCTCCCTGCCCTGAGACAGGACCAGCTCTACCTAAACATCTGTCAGGACCGGTTTGATGGAGAACTGAAGTGATTTGGCAGCTCTTGGTGGGTCACAGTGCATTTGAATGACAAGGGAAAGTTGTAAGCTTAGGGTCTCCCCAAGATTCACGTTCGTCATTGGTGTCATGTTGGAGACACCCGTGAGAGGTGGCCTCCCAGCGCCTGGCATCTGGGACGGGGTCAGGGCACATGGGTGCTCTGGCCAAGTTTCTCTGTGAGTCAGCGGTGTTGCTCAACTCCCTCAGCCTGCCCAAGCCTCAGTTTCCTTGTCTGTTCACCCAGCACACCCTTGATCTGGGGTCACAGACACTTTCGTGAGCTGTGGGTGCACAAGGCAAGGGTGTCTTGTGGGACTACAGATGGTTTCCAAGTCCCAGATGAAATCTTTAGGGCTGGGCACAAGGACATCTCTGTCTGAAGATGCATGCCAGCTCTGTCGCACCAGGATTAAAACCTGTGTGCGGATATGGGCGGGGGTGTGACTCCAGCAGTGGTTCTCAACTGTTTGAGACTCCTGGCCCCTCTTGGAAAACACCAACACCTAGCTTGCACTTGGGTTTTGCCTATGGACAAATCCTAGAGCAGTTCTTCTCTTGCAAAGAACTTAGAGAGACCGACAGGGCAGAGGGGATTAGACACTGGATTCCCACCTGAAATCTCTGGGTACATCTTGCGACTCAGGTGTAGCAGGTGGCCCACCTGACAGTGCTTGTACCATGGGGCACCCCAGAAAGGATCCCAGGGCACATGGCTGGGAATCACTGGGCTGCAGGCATCGCTTTGCAGATCCCTTTCCCCTTACAGCAGCAATTGGTGCTCAGCGGGCAAAACCTGTCTTGCTTTACAAAGGCTTCCACCCAGGTGCACTCACAGCCCTGGTGCAGCCTCTTCTACGCCCATCCACATGCATGTCTCTTCTGCTTCTGCCCAGGTACTTCCCCTGCCCCTCCAGTGAGCCCTCGTAGCCAGCACCCCTTCCCTGCCACCTGGGCAAGCCCCGATTCTCACTTTGCACTGCACCTGCGACCTCCTCCTGGGGACAGCCCAGCCCCTGGCCACTTCAGTCACAATGGTGGTGGCCTCTGCGGACCCCGTAGCCCTCATCCCCGAGCTTTAAGGAGCTGCCATCAACTGAGTCGGACCATATAAAACCACCCTCTCTCCCGGCCCCAATGTTTCACCCATCGAGCGAGCCTTTGCTCTGCCATGTAGCTCTGAACAGACAGCATGATCAGAAGCAGCTATGTCAGAGCCCTGCAGACTGTTTTTAACTCAGTCCAATGAAGTTAAGTTTATTTTTACTTTGATTTAAACTGAATAACGTTGCCCTAAAAACCCCTAGCTTAGGGGTAAAGCTTCTAGTTTCTTTAAGGGGAGAAAAATGTGTGCCGTGTTATAGGTGAGGATGAGCCTCCCCCTCTGCACCCCCTTCTCACCGTACAGGAAGCACCGAGTCCTGAGAAGTGGGGCTGGAAGGGGTACACAGAGGTTAATCTAGCCCAACCCCTACCTCCTCCAAACCGTCCTGTACAATCCATCACCTACACTCAACACAACCCGACCATCAGCCCTGATGAGACACCTGCCCCAGGGAAGAGAAGGTGACCACAGCAGCCAGTGCCCTGCTTCTAGGAAATGCTGTCACTATACGCTCAAGAGAGCTCAGGCACAGGCCATGCCCCTCCTACAGAAGGAAGCTGTACCAGTCTGACCCTGGGGTAAAAATCCCTTCCTGACCCCAAATGTGGCATTGGTCTGACCCTGAGCAAGGAGGGGCAAGACCCTCTAGCCCAAAACTTTTAAGTCTCTGCAGAAGCACTGGCACAGCCCAGCCACCATCCCCAGCACCCAGTGCTGCTGTGGGAGGCTTCAAAACCCCCTGACACCTCTGGGGTCCTTTCCAGCCCCACTGCTCTAGGATTTGAGGTCCCCTCTCGTCCATCCCACGGAGCAATGAAACTGGCTGGAGAGCCGGGGAACAGGACTGCGGAGGAGAGGCCGAGCAGGGGTTGAGGGATGAACAGCAGCCTTCAGCAAAGAGGATGGAGCTGGGTGGGTGGCAGAGAACAGGCAGCAGAGGAGGGCGAAGCACCTCCGGAGGCAGCAGTGAAGTCACAGACTCACAAACCACGAGGGCTGGAAGGGACCCCAGGAGGTCACATCTAGTCCCATGTTTCTCCAACCTTTTTTGCACCAGGACCCATTTGCAAACATCAACAAGCCGGCCCAACCCAGTGCCCCTCACTCCCACCCTGCTGCCCTCAGGCCCCAGCCCCCTGTATGGGCAAGGGGGGGCCCGGGCATGCTGGACCTCTGCAGCCTGCAAGGGAAAAACCCTGGTTTCCCACATTTTTCTCCTTGAAAGCAAAACCCATTTTTTAAGTTTATTCCCCGCCCTTCCATACGTTCTTGTGACCTGCAGGTTGAAAAACACGGATCTCATCCATCCGCTGCTCCAAGCGCCACCAGCCCCAGAGGTATCGCCTCTCCCACCCCCCCAGGGACGGGGGCTCCTCCACCTCTCCCCCATCAGCCACAGCCTTAGGGAAGGGCAAACCAGGCAACCTCCCAGGGGCCCAGATTTGTTGGGGGGTGAAGTTTTTGCAAGGAAGTGGCTCTATTTGCGTTTAAACACTCAACCACTTATCTAATTCCCCCCACAACTATCTTAAAAAAAATCCACTTGTGGCGGGTTCATATTGTTTACCTCTAAGGGGCCCCAAACGACTGTTGCCCCGGGCCCCCCCGGACCCCCCCGCGCGGCGCTCACCGTGAAGGGCAGCGAGCAGACGACGAAGGTGACGGTGACGACGGCGAGCAGCACGAGGTGGT
>NW_017728958.1:60328-61195 GCF_001723915.1 Gavialis gangeticus
CCGCCCGCCCGCCGCGCCCCGCCCCCAGGGGGCCACCCCCGCCAACCACCCGCAAGAGGACGGGACCCGAGCGGGCCGGCCGGCAAGAGCTTAGCAACAACGGCCGTAAGGTGACCGAGAGTAGATTCAGGCGGGACATCAGGAGGCGCCAGCATCCTTTCCTGCCGTGGCGGGGCTCGGACTTGACGCTCACTGTAGGGCCCCACCTGGGTTCCTCCTTTCAGGCAGACTCTGCCGCCATCATACCGGGCCACGTCTCCCTGCCACCAGTTCCCCTTCGGGTGTGGCCCCCTCACTGGGGCGTTCGGCTCCTCTAGCCCCAGCCCGGTCAGGACCCCAGGCCCTTGGCTCTTGGGCATCCCTCTTGGTGGGCCTTCTTGCCCTTCTGACCCTGGCCCTCGCTTGGGCTGGTCAGGGGAAACTCTGACAGGCCACGATGTATGACCCTTACTCTTTCCCCAGGGTCCCCCTTCACAGAGGTGGGGAACTGGGGTACCTCACACCACAACTGGGGCCTCAGGGTCTCACAGGGGACTCTCACTCCCCCCTGCACAGCAAGTCATGGTGCTACTACAGGTGTTTTTTTCGACCCGCACTCTGCCTCCCACCGGTGGAGGACTCACTGGGGTCAGGACTTGCCTCTCCCATTCTCCCCCTTTCTTCCCTCGCTGCGTCCCACCTCACCCACTCACCGGGGCTTCAGATCACTGCCCCCTCAGTTCTCACGCTGCCCCCTCACAAGTGGGGCTTCTCAACATGTAACACTCCCTCTACTCGGGGTCTCAGGGCTTCCCTCCTTGGGGGGCTCAGGTGGCCGTAGCCATGCCTGGCCCCAACTCTCCCTCTCGGGGTCTCAAACCCCACAGG
>NW_017728958.1:66195-67183 GCF_001723915.1 Gavialis gangeticus
CTCAGGTGGCCATAGCCATGCCTGGCCCCAACTCTCCCCCTCAGGGTCTCAAACCCCCACAGGGCTCAGGCAGCCTCAGCCATCCCTGGCCTCTAACTCCCCACTCTACTTCTCGGGGCTTGCATCCCATGACTACCTCCAATGGACTGCAGCCCACCCAAAGGTGAGGGCTAGGTGTTACAGGACCCCAACCTGCCTTTCACTGGCCTAGCATTTCCTGGGGATCCCACACCACTGAGAGCCCCACCAGGCCACCCACTCCCAGCAGGGTGCAGCTATAGGTCATACCAAGGACCAGGAGCCTCCTACCATCCCCTACAGCTCCTCCCTTACCTCCAGATGAACCTCAGCAGCCCTCTGGCCAGGCAGTATTATTGCCTAGCCTCCAGGCAGCCAAACTGCCTTGTTTATATGGGTAGCCCTGTACCTAAAATGGCCGCCGCCCTCATCCAGCACCTGATGGCTGCCAGCTCCAGGGCCTTAAAGTGGCAGCACACACAATGACCTGCCACACTCACCCATTGGCTTCCTGGGGCAGGGAGGCTACAGGAAAGGTGACAACTGGGGACAGGTCATAAGCAACAGGGATTGGAGGTTTGTACAAGGGGGTCAAAGGGAGATGCCACGCCAGATGGCACCCGCTGGCCCTCAAATGGGCCCAAGAAGCCAGTGGACACTGCCTGGCAATGCTCTGCTCAGAGATGGGAATGAAGTCGGGCAAGGAGAGGCTCTGCTCCAACGTGGCCCTGGGGGACTCTCCCACCAGAGCCTCCTGGCTGGGCAGGCGGATAGCCAGCGCTGTGGGACGCGGGCCTGTTTGTCACCTTTCCTCGCTCATTGGCTTCCCTGGGGCAGGGAGGCTACAGGAAAGGTGACCGATCATAAAACAACAGGGGTTGGAGGTTCGTAACTTCTTCACGGTAAGGGTGGCCAAAAGTTGGAACGGGCGTCCAAGGGAGGTGGTGCTCTCCCCTACCTTGAGGGTCTT
>NW_017728958.1:67194-68412 GCF_001723915.1 Gavialis gangeticus
CTTTAAGAGAAGGCTGGATAGGCATCTGGCTGGGGTTATGTGACCCCAGCGCTCTTTCCTGCCTATGCAGGAGGTCGGACTTGGCGATCTGTTGAAGTCCCTTCCAGCCTGAGCATCTATGAATCTATGAATAAGAAGGAGGGCAAAGGGAGACACCAAGCAGAGCACACTGGACGGCATCCGCTGGCCCTCAAATGTGTCCGAGGAGCCAGTGGGTGCTGCCAAGTGATACTTTGCTCGGAGATGGGAATGAGATGGGGCAAGGAAAGTGGTCCCGGGGACTCTCCAGCCAAGAGCCTCTTGGCTGGGCGGGTGGATAGGTTGCAAACAAGAGCACGAAACGGGGACACCAAGCAGAGAACGCTGGACAGCGCCTGCTGGTCCTTGCATGAGTCCAGTGGATGCTGCCCAGTGATGCTGTGCATCAAGACAGGAATGAAGTAGGGTGAAGGAAGTGGCCCCGCAGTCCCCGGGAGCCGCCCGGCCAGAGCCTCCTCCCTGGTCAGGTATGGCCAGCTTGGCCAGGTCCGGGAGGAGGTTGACCAGGAGGTCTCAGCGCCCTCACGCTTCTCCTCCCCAGGCTCAACCAGTCAGACCCGGCCGTGCCACCTCAGTCCTGTTTTCATCTCTCCACTGGGCGCCCACCAGTGTCCGCAGCAGTGGGGGTGCAACACTTGACAAAGTGTGGGGGTTTTGTTACAAAAATACACATTTCTGTATCTAAAAATAAAAATACCTATACACCCAGGCCTTTATGGGTCTGCCTTGTGACTGCTCCAGTTCACTTGACAGTCCACAACACACCTATACAGTGAGCCATTGTCATCCTGTTACAATACGGCATCCATCACCAGCTCCTTTACCCATCACAATCGTGCAGAATAACCACCCTGGTGCCCCTTCCCCCCCAACCCTCTCCCAATCTTTCCATTTCCTTCCCCAGTCCCTTTACTCACGTCTCCTTCTCTCTGGCCGTCTCGGCCTCTGGTGCCAGTCCTTTCATTTCCATGTGTCCTCCCTCATTTTTCCCCATCGTCCTGTAGCACACCCGCAGCTCGCTCGCTCCCGTTCTGACACAGTCCTTGACTGGGTGGTTCATGAGTCTGTACAGGAGCAAGCTGCTGGTCTTCCACAGGGGCTTCCTAACACAGGACTCTGGCTGTGGCCTCCCCAGTGCTAAACAGAGGGGAAGAATCACTGCCTTCCATCTGCTGGTAA
>NW_017728958.1:68423-70645 GCF_001723915.1 Gavialis gangeticus
AACAGAGGGGAAGAATCACTGCCTTCCATCTGCTGGTAACACACCAACCAATACAGCCTAGGATGCTATTAGCCTTCTTGGCAGCAAGGCTCAAATTCAGCTCATTGTCTGCTGTGTCCCCCAGGTCCTTTTCAGCAGAGTGGCTGCTTAGCCAGTCAGTCCCCGGCTTGCACTAGTGCAGACTGGCCACTCTCTCTCCATTTTTCATGGCCGTGATGTGTCGCTATGCCTTTCTGCTGCAGGGTGCTTGTCTGCTGGCCACACTGGGGCCTGTTTCTCTTGCAAACACTGGTCTTGTAAAAGCGGAGGTAATGTGATGTGTAAGAGCAGGTGGGAAGCTGCAAAGCGGTAATGACTGTTAATTGGCGCTACAACTCCAGAAACCCACAAGGGCTGGAGGTCGGGGGGGGGGGAAGGAAGAGGAAGCTGGAGTAAGGAGAAGAGAGAGTGGATGCACAAGGGACCTGAGCAGCCCTGCACAAGTGGAGCTGGAGATCCCACTGGTGTGGTCAGCCAGGACGGTATGGACTGCAGCCAGGTGACCACCAGCAACACTCCTACAATCACAGAGAAGTGGGGCCAGAAGGGACTTCGGCTTGCCCCGGACTATGGACCCTGGTAACATCCCCCGGCTCTAACCACTAGGCAGAACACCTCTGTGGACTCCGGTACCTCTTTGTTTCACAGCCCAGCAGACTGTTTTTTGCTCTAGCTAAAAACCTCAACTCAACCGTGGTCCTGTTAGCTCAGATGTAGGAATGACTGACAGCAAAGTATTGGAGGCACTCTCCAGACACTCAGTAAGGTGAGATTTCGTTTTAGGAATCTGAATTAGTGAGGTCCATTTAATTAGAACAACAGCAGGACCAAGGAGACAATACCCTGTGACTATTTTTTGCCCCGTTTGTTGTGTTTTTTTAAAACGTTATAGGTACTCTAGTAAATGACTGCACCTTCCAATCATTCTGTTTCTTTTTCGCTTTGATTTTAAACTGGATCATACAGTGTTAGCCAAAGTGCTAACCAACTAGTGCACTCATGTGCTAGGGCATATATAAAGTTAAAATAAACCAAACCACCACACAGTAGGCAAAAAATAGTCAAAAGATACTGTAGCATGAGTCCTGTCCTCTTTCTAGTTACATGGACATCACTTAGTCAGATTCATAAATGCAGTTTAACCTTCCTGAGTGGCTTGACAGCACCTCCAAAACTTCCCTGCCGGTCATTTCGATGCCTGGTTCATACCACACCTGAGTTAATTAAGGTTCTTAGCTAGAGCGGAAAACCATCTGCAGGGCTGTGAAATAGAAGAGAGACATTCCCAGGAAGGGCTAACAGACAGCAACACTGCAAAAGAAGGGATAGTTTCAATAGGGGAACATCAAGGCTGTTAAAAAAGAGAGAGGGTCATTAACCCCCATGGAGGAGAGAGAGATCAACGGGAATTGGGGAGATGATAGTAAGCCATGAAGTCAACTGATTCAGTGCTGCCAGACCAGGATTGCTGCTGCCCCTCCCAGGCAGTTGGCATTCAAGTTTGGGTGGAGCAGGAAGCAAAGGGGCATGCGATGGCACTGCTGCACCCCTTGGATCTGCCCCTGGATGCAGATAACCTGGTGCGGGGGTGTGGACAGGGGAGGGCAGGGCGATGGGTTTTCCCTCCCCTGCCTGTGTCTGGCCACCTCTGCTGCCCACTCAGGCACCCCAGCATCTGGGCAGGGGAGAGGGAAACAGGCGCTGAAAGCGGCTCCCCCTCCTCGCACACTGTCTCCAGGGCAAACTCCCTCCAGCTCTGGGACTCCTGGTCCTTGGAGTTCAATCCAGGGGGTTGGGGAGCCACATCCACCCCAAGCCACTGAATCAGCATCGAGGTGGCTTCCCAGCCCCTCGACCAAGCCCAGCTCACCCGCCATAGTGTGGCCTTTGGCCTGGCCCCCGCAGTCCACTCATCAATAACCGAGCTCTAGACAAGCTATGTGGGCTCGGGAGGACGTTCCTGGTTAGTCATAGGCTGATCCTTCTCCATTTACAAACAGCAGTAACTTCTTACAGGAAAGATCGGCTGGTTTCATGCCCAGTGTAAGCACAGCGAAGCAAGCAGGCCAGATGGACTCTTAGCAACGAGGGGCTGTGCGCAACTTCCAGCTTTCTAAGAATAAAACCAGAAGCGGAAAAGCCAGGGACCTTCCATATGGGGGGACTGATTCAGACTGCACCCA
>NW_017728958.1:75645-80353 GCF_001723915.1 Gavialis gangeticus
AAGCAAGCAGGCCAGATGGACTCTTAGCAACGAGGGGCTGTGCGCAACTTCCAGCTTTCTAAGAATAAAACCAGAAGCGGAAAAGCCAGGGACCTTCCATATGGGGGGACTGATTCAGACTGCACCCATCAGGAGTAACTCCATGGGGCAGGATTGGCCCTATCCAAACCCCTATGGAAGGCCATGGGGTCGCCCCCATGGGAGGACTATCAGATCTGGCCCCAGCATTTTCACTGGGAGCTGCATTTCCTAGATCTCCGCACGTGGTATGTCATGCATGTAAACATCCCGGGGCTGTAGAGCCTAATTTGGGTTTTTTCAGCTATGCCCTTTGACATCCACGGAGCTGTTTTTGATGTACTGGGGTGAGGTGATAGCACAATCAAGCTGTGGGATTGCAGTCGTAGGCCTGTTCTTGAGGAGAAAAAACTAGGATGGAGCTGGACTGTGCTTGAACCTCTACGTTCTGCAGGGCTGAATGAAACGTCCTCAAATGGCCAAGGGTTTTTCCAACAAATACTGCGCACTTGCAAGGCACTGCTCTCAGGGATCTCAAAGTATGGCCACGTGATAACTTGAAGCACTAAGAGGTCATGGCGGCTCCACTGGGACTTTACAAAAATCACCCTGAACCCTTTCTGCTTCTTTATAACTCTTCAGCTCCCACTGGGATATTTGTTTAAAAGTCCCACAGAGATTTGCAAGCATCCACAGGGAGCTCCATGTAAACTTTTCAAAGGCCATCTATATTTCCAAGGGCAATGCCAACGCTCGTCTGTTCTTCCTGAAGGGCAATCACGTGGCATCACTTCTTGGAGTGAGTGATTTCAGAAGCATTCAGCAGAGACAGTAGCATTTGGTGGAGCTCCCCACTTGGGGCGAGGGGTCAAGGTTGGATATTTGAAGGTAGGGAGTCCTCCCTTCTGGTCTACCTCGATAACGATCATGAATAATTAAGAGAAAGCCAGAGGAGTTATGTAGCTACATAGCTCAAGGGAAAGAGGGAGAGTCACACTGGGAAGCAAAATGGTGCTAGAGGCAAAGAAGAAGGGAAAGGCATGGACCCAGCCATGCAACTTTCCAGGGGCTGAGAGGGTCCTTACAGTGAAAATACCTCCAAGCTCTGCCGGGTTCCTAACCCCCTTTTCCCACCTCACCCCCTATTCCCGATTCTACAGGTTTTGCTCATCGACCAGATGCAGAGACCCAGGTGCCAATCTTCTGGGTTAAAAGTGCTGTGAAAACATAGCCCCAAATGGGTCAGGCTCCAGCAGCCCCCAAGGCCTCAGTACACAGATGCAAAGACAGTAGGAGTCCAGCTCTGAAATCTCTGCCCACCATGCCTCCTATACCAGACCAGGCAGGTGCTAATGTAAAAGCCCACATGGACATCAGTGTTACAATGCCAAGCTAGAGCCAGTGAGAAGATGTGACTTAACTGCAGCCAAGGTTGGGCATGGTGACCGGGCCGTGCCAATGCTCCTGCTGGGACTTAAAAGTCAAGAGGTTCCTGGCTAGGGGGGTCTTACCCTGCTGCTCAAGGCCAGACCGATGTCCGACCTTGGAGTCAGGAAGGATTATTATTCGCTTCTCAGATCGGTACGGACTGTGGGGGTTTTGCCTTCCTCTGTAGCAGGGTGGGGGATGGCCCTCTACCCAACAGCTCTTAAGTGTAGATTAACAACATTTTAAAAAGCAAACTTTACCTGTGGCAGGTTGGAGCGTTATGTCGTGTCAGGACTGATGGTATTTTTACCAAGAGGTTAGATGATGGATTTGTATGGGATGATTTGGATAGGTCCGATCCTGCCCCAGGCAGGGGGTTGAACTCACTAGAGGTCCCTTCCAGCCCCACTTTTCTGTGACTCTGTGACGGTGCCTTGTCTCTTCACTGCTTGCAGCCAGTTGGAAAGGCAGCTCTTTGCACAATGTTTTAATTGCTCGCTCTCATACAGCGCAATTGCACCACGCAGCATTTATTTGCTCTTTGCTAGACTTGAGCAGCCAGGGACTATGAGCACGCTACAAGAAGTTATTAAAATGCATTTGTGATCTTTAACCTTATTTAAAAGGTCATGTTTGAGCTGAAGCTTGACAAAGGGAAACCTCCCACAGGGCAGGCCTCAGTGCTGGGGTGAGCTGAGGTTTAAAAAAGCAGCACCTGGGCCGTGTCCTGGGTGTGATATTTGCATTTCTCACTGTGGTTTCCTGAGTCACGGTAAGCTGTTCTAACACAAAAAATCAGGACATGGATTATTAACCCCCTCTGAGCAAAGGGGGCATGGCCAACTCTGCAGCTCTGTCCTCTCTTCTTCTCCCCGTTTAGCCTCCAGCATTGAGGGGAGCGGGGGCTGTGTGGCTTAGGCACATGAGGGGTGTCTAGGGTGAAGGACAGATGGGGACCACTACTGGGGTTCACCTTTCCTGCCCCCACATTGCTGTTGCCTTCCAGCTGTTCCTTCACCTCTTCATTAGACCCAGGGGAGCACCCAGAGCGGAGGTGAGGGGAAATGCATGCAGGGCCGTGCTCCTGCTAGGTGTGAGGAGCAGCTGAGAGCCTGTCCTGCAGCCCAGCCACCTGCCTGAGGGTCCACCTGGGCTGTGGGGCTCCATCTGAGGGGGCTGGAGAAGGCGTCACCTCCTGGAGGTAGAACCAGAGATGGGCAAAAATTGAGATTATGTGATTGGCTTATCTCAATCCAGATCCATTTGGCAAACATTTGCATGACAGTAGACAAGGCAAGCTCCGTGTGATAAGCTGTGCTATCTGCGCTTCCCTGGTTCCAGGGGGTCTCTACACTATTGAAGCCCCTTACTGACTGCTGCCTACTCTCACTTTGCTCTTCTCCCTGTCTGGGCGAGGGGAGGAGACAGGCCTCTTTGCTCTTCCATGGGTTTAGGCAGGGTTAAGTGACACACAAGACTTTGCTAGACCAGAGACCACTGTCTGATCAGACCATGGGATCTGCTCTGTTAGCATCACGCAGCCAACCTGTGCTAGTCACCAGTGCAGAGTTCATCTGCACTTTGAGGACAAGTCACTCATGGCCCCGATAGGTCACGGAAGGGCTTTTCACCAGGTGAGCTTCTAAGGGGGAGGGAGAGGGGAATGAATGGGCTTTGAGTCAGATCATCATGCTCCAACGATGAGACAAAATTCATTCCTGCTGCAAACCCACTGACTCCAGCACTCAGCTGTTCTGATTAAGGTCACAGGAGTGATGTAGAGTATGTAGAAATGTCCATCTTCATTGACAGCTACAGCAGGCAAGCGAGTGCGTGGATCCAACAACGGTCACAAAACATTGACAGACTCTCCCCCAGTTCAATGACCTGTTTTAATGCCTTAGGCAAAATAGCCGGCTGGTTTCTCAATAGCAGTCCTGATCTCAGTGGCCCTAGCAGGGTTAAGGCACACTAGTTTGTGTAGCCAGTGGCACACACAGGAAAGATGTGGCTAGCATCCCATCTGGCTGCCTTGGCTTCTCTAACCCGCATGACTAGGTACAATTTAGGGTGTGGATAGCAAGAGGCAGCCTTTGGCAAGTCCAGGGCAAGGCCTGATCGCACACTCCTGAGCCACAGGAGGACACAAGGTCTGCTTTGCTATCTCCTCAGCTGCAGCCATGATATTGTGGCCCTGACCCAGCAATAAGAGGTTGTTAGTTTGCTGTTAGTCTGAAGTCTATCAGAAGGTAGCTTTGTACCTTATAGACTAACTAAACCAGAGATGTAAAGCGTCAGGTTTGGTGAGCATGAGCTGACTTCATCAGACGCTATGAAAGGACATGCACAGAACAGGGTAGCAAATGGAGAGAGGGAAGTGAATACAAAAGACAGGGAAGGAGGGAGAAGGGGAGAGGCAGGAGGGGGAAACAGTGCTGGGAGAGGCAAATAAGCCATCAACCCATAGGGACAAAGGGGCCAAAGAAGTTAATCCAGGTAATGGGATAAGAATCTGTAGCCCCTGCTGAGACCATACTTACCACAGTCCAGTCTGGGGGAGACATCTTGTTCTGCAATGTCCCATTCAAGCTGGTTTTTAAAGCTTTGTGGTTTAAAAACAGTTACTCTGAGGCCAACGATGGAGGGTCCAGGGGGGTTAAAGTGTTTGCCACGGGGTTGTGTGTCTTTCCAGAACTGGTGTCAGATCGATGTTCACTTATTTTTTTACATACCATGTAGACATCAGCGGGGCACTGAAAGCAGGTGACGGCATGCATGACATTTGGTGGAGGGGCAGGTAAATGAGCCTTGAATGGTACAATTTGGGGGTGGCCAACCTGCAGCATGTATGCCACAAGTCAGGGAGGGGATGGATAGTACAGAGCAGGGAGCAGAAAGCCGAGCAGCAGATCAGGCAGGAAGTACAGGAAAGGAAGCAGAAATTGGAGCAGTAGAGCATGCAGGGAGCACTGGGCAGAGAGCAGAAGGCAGAGTGGCAGATTGGGCAGAGGAAGAGAATCAGAGTGGTCCTCAGAGAGGGCGCAGGGCTAATCCATGGCACGCCTGCCAAAAAGACTGGTCCCTGCTGTTCTAATCTGTTATTCAGTCCAGTGACGATGTGGTCTGTGTTGATGAAGGGGCACAGCTGGCATCTGGGTCCATTGCAAGACCTGGTGCCTCTCTGAGAACAGGAGTTAGGTAGTGTAGTGTCTGTAGTAGATGCTGTGAGTACAACCTCACCCCCTTGGTCGGGGTCTGTGGC
>NW_017728958.1:80364-90447 GCF_001723915.1 Gavialis gangeticus
TTTTTGGGGAGAAACCAAGGTGGCTTTCTGCCACAGGGTCCCCCAACTCTCCTGCCACAACTTGTTGGTACCTGATGAGAAGGAGGGGGTTCAGTGGTGTTTTTCTGCCCCTGTCGACCCAAAGATGGGGTTACTCATAAGAGTGCTGCGGTGTTCCTTGGGGCTCCACCTTCCCTACACCCCATCCGCTCTCTAACCACTCAGGTGTTCTGCTCGTTGTTCAACCAATCTCTGTAAGCCCCTTTACTGTGTGGTCCGGCGTCAGCTTCAGCAAACCAGCCAGCCACCTGGATGTTAATGCCTTTGGAGCCTCAGTCCCTGATCCCAAAGTGTTGAGCCCCAGGCGTTTGGTGTCCTCCCCCCTCCAAGGGTGAAGGACATTTCTATAAGCTTCAAAAATGAGGGGCTGGGGGATTGTCCCTCCCCAGCCTAATATCCGAAACTACTCCACTTTCTTTGATGCGGGGCAGTGTCTTCAGGGCTGCGACAACGAGCCTCTGGAGCCATTGCCTGCCCAGTGTGCTCCCACCTGGCACTCTCTCCCCCTCTGCCAGCTTCCGGTGGGGTTTTTGGATTCCCTGCGGCGGTGGCATCAGCTGCTGCAATCAGCTGGCTTCCACCCCGCCCGGGAAGCAGCTGCTTGAAGAGCTGGCGCAACGTCAGCTCGCGGGGCTCCTAGTCTGCTCCTGCTCGTCTTGGCAGTAAGTTTGCCAGGGTACAGGTGGCTTGCTCGCCTGCCTCTGGCATCCTCGGTGCCTGTGGGGGCTTCTCGCTGCCACAGGTAGCCTGTTGTTTGAGATGTGGTTTGAGGTAGGGGGTCTATCTGCAAGCCACGACAGTTTTGTCCCCAGGGCTACTTTGAAATGGTTGTCATTCATGATGCATCCAAGGTGTTCAAGCTGGGGCTACAGGTGACAACCAGATAGACTCTGTTGTCCTTGTGCTGGGGTTGGTATTGTAGCAGGTTGGAGCGAGGTCTGAGCCTGGCTTTGTTGACTGGAGAAGCTAGACCGTGGGGGTTGCATTGTATGGTAGGAATCCCTGTTGCAACGCACCAAAGCACACAAATACATTTAAGTGTGTGCGTAAATCAGTCCCAAACAGATGCGGGTACTCTTAGAACATTTGGACATTTGGAAGAGGGCCAATGTGGTGCCTATCTTCAAGAAAGGAAAGAGGGATGACCCTGCAAGCTATAGACCGGTCAGTCTGACTTCAATCCTGGGAAAAATCTTTGAAAAAATTGTTAAGGAGGCCATCAATTACAAGCTCGTAACTGGTAAGGTATTAAGAAGCAACCAGCATGGCTTTGTTGAGGATAGATCATGCCTGACAAGCCCAGTGTCCATTTATGAGCAGGTAACTAACTAGCTGGACAAGGGACAGGAGGTTGACGTCATTTACTTAGACTTCAGTAAAGCCTTTGATTCTGTTTCCCATGAGATTATCTCAGTTATATTGGAGGGTACTGGCCTAAACCAGCCTACAGTGAGATGGGTGGACACCTGGCTTAGAGGCCCACCCCAGAGAGTTGTAATCAATGAGGTGGCCTCATCCTGGAGGGCCATCTCCAGTGGTGTCCCCCAGAGATCGGTGCTTGGAGCTGTGCTCTTTAACCTATTTATTAATGGCTTGGATGAGGGGGTAGAAAGCTCAGTGATTAAGTTTGTGGATGATACCAAGCTATGGGGAAACATGGGCACATCAGGGGATAAGGTAAGGATCCAGGATGACCTTGATAGACTGGTTTTACGGGCTGAATGGGATCAGATGAGGTTTAATGGGGAAAAGCACCGGGTCCTTCATCTGGGCAGGAAGAACCCTCACCACAACTACATGATGGGTGGTGGGCTGCTGGTTGGCACCGCATCTGAACAGGACCTGGGGGTCATGATCAACCAAAAGTAAACATGAGCCAGCAGTTTATCATCCTTATCGCCAGTGCGATGAGGTTCCCAGCAAGGCAAATACAGCTGATGTGTGGCCAATAGATCCACGGAGGTGCACCTCCCTCTTTTTTTTGGCGCTGGTGAGGCCACAGCTGGAGTACTGTGTCCAGGGCACTGCACTTCAGGAAGGACGTGGATGAGCTCAAGAGGGTACAAAGAAGGGCCACCCGTATGATTAGGGACCTGGAGGATAGTCCCTATGAGGAGGGACTCCAGGAACTGGGCCTGTTCAGTCTGGGTAAGAGAAGACTGAGGTATGAGCTGATAGCCGCCTACAAGTACGTCAGGGGAGAGCACCAAGATCTAGGGGAGCAGCTCTTCAGGAAGGCACTCCTTGGGAGGATGAAGACCAATGGGCACAAGCTAATAGAGAGAAAATTTGAGCTGGACATAAGGAAAAACTTCTTCTCCGTAAGGGTAACTGGAATCTGGAACACGGTCCCAGCAGGGCTGGTGCAGTCGCCGTCCTTGGAGGTGTTCAAGAGGAGGCTGGATAAGCCCCTTGTTGAGCTCGTTTGAGCCCAATAACCTCCTGCCCATGGCAGGGGACTGGACTTGATCTTACAGGTCCCTTCCGGTCCTTCAATCCTATGATGCTAAATCTACCAATGCCATTTGCCGCATTGGGGTGGATATCATCAGGGAGAAGGCAGTTCAGCTTTCCACCATGTCAGAGCCCAAGTGCAAATGGGGTCAAAGCCTGCGCCTGGACAGCTTGAAGGAGCCTTTTATTCACGGGGGCTTTGAGAAAGGAAATGTATCCTGCTGAGAGGCTGTTCGGTGCCTGCTTGTGTATTGACCTAGATGATCAGAGCATCATCTAAGCTGTGGGCATTGTGGCACGTGGCAGGAACTTCCTGGAAGCTAATTTCACTTGTGAGGTTGGAGGTTTTGCAGATCATCACTGCTAGGGCAAATAGCAGTGCAGCAAACTGCATTGCTGCTGTAATGGGAAGGTGGCAGGGTTTTTTCCCTCCGGGCCTGATGACAGGAAAATGCCAGCTGGGATGGCTTGTGCGTGTCTGGTTCAGTGTGTGCTTTCCCTGGCCAATCCCTTGTTTATTCCTCACTGTCTCATCTCCAGCAAGTCCTGTATGGGGCTTTCTTTCCCTCCCTACCAAGGAGGAGACAATTTCCACGAGCCATGCTTTTCCAGATGACAATCAGAAGTCATGTCTGCATAAGCAAGGGGCATTGGTTTGACCTGTGGGGTGAATAGATCTGGTGCATTTGGTGCCTAAACTGTAAGGTCTCTCCTCCTGTTATTGCAAGAGGTGCTTAAAGCAATCTTCAAATGGAAACTTCCACAAGGGTTTGACCTGGTTCGGCTAAAGCAGTGCAAGGGGGTGCGTGCGTGGGCAGACCCTCTGCCCCAGAAGGGTGACTCAGTAGGTGACATTTGTGTGAAAATGAAGAGAAACATGAAGTTAGATTGAGCAGGTTCGTTTTTAGACCAAGTGCACCGCTGCCATAGCTAAGGTGGGGGGACGCATTGACTGGGGAAGGCTGATGCTCCTGCCAGGACTTAGAAAACCCAGAGGTTCCTTCCTAAAGGGTCTTGCTCTTCTGCTTGGGGACCTGCCAGTCACCAGGTTTGGGGTCAGGAAGGAATTTTCCCCCTTGGTCAGACTGGCATGAAGCCAGGCAGAAGGCAGTAGTACCCTGGTGCCTTTACAGTCTGGCATGGACAGCAGGGTTTTGCTTTCCTCTGTAGTGTGAGACCTGGTCCTCTCCCCAGGGTCCTTTTTGGCCATTGCAAGTGGCAGGGTGTAGTGCTTGCCCTGCTCTTGTCTACAGTCTATTGTAGGGTGTTTTTGGTGTTCCTGGCTTTGTGCCTGCTAGCGTTTGCCTTTGCATGCCCAGGGCTGGACCCAATACCCTGGGAGGTCCCTCTCAGTCCTGTATTCCCATGACATCAGCTGCCTGTTGGATGTGGGTCAGTTAGATATGGGGTGCATGTGGTAACGGGGAGGGTATAGCTAGCACACGCCCCGAATGCTGGGTGCAAACCTGGTGTGACTGCATGCCAAGGGCATAGAGGTGTGGAGGAGGTAGCTAAGGAAGGGTGTTACGTTAAGCAAACTTCCTACTGTAAGAGCCTTGGATTGAGCCAAGTTTGGTTCAGAGCATCCCCCAAAGCTGGGGGTTGGAGGGCAGGTGAGGCACTGCTGTCTCCTTGCTCCTCCATGGCTGGAAGAGCCAGAGCCTGATTCACCTTCCCCTGAGCAGTATTGCCCAGAGCTGGTCCAAGTTACCTTTCCCATGCACCACCCCACATTGCTGCCATGCAAGGCCGTCCAGCGAGGGTTCCCCACACAACCCGCAGAGAACAGCGCACCGTGGGCAGGGACCGTGGGGCTGGTCCTGAGTGCATGAGCTATACAGACCCCGTAACTGTCCCTCACTTCTACCCTCCTGACATGTGCGCATTAATGATCTCCGAAATGATTTGACACAAAGCAAAGCTCACACCTGGCCTGCATTTAGCAACGTGTCCTCTCTCAGGGCAGTTGCAACCCTGATGCTGAAACAAGAGCAGCAACTCTGTGCTTGATGGCCATAGGACCTTGCAGAGGGGTGCAGGATATCTCTCATCCGGTCTCTTCTCAGCTGGTCTGACCCAAAGCCCGTTGCAACCTCTGAGTGCATCTCCACTGACCGTGCACCAAGTTCCTAATGGGCCACGTTCAGCACAGGAGGCATCTTGCACTGGTGCTAAAGTAAGGCTGGGACAAACCATGCGATAGATCAGGGCAGGACCCCCAGGGAGGCCACAAGCTGATTGTGTTGTGCTTTTATATCGGTGCTTAAGTATGACTGGTTTCTTATGCAGATTGGGGGCTATTTTCCCTGGGCCAGTTTTCCAGGGAGAGCCCCTGGGATACCTCAATCCTCTGTGCCAGAAGCCACAGGCAAAGGTCCTGCTGATGACTACAGGGATTTGGCTCATGAACTGCCCCAGACTGATACTGGGCTGTGCCACCCTTGGAGATTGAAAGTAGCCTCCGTGGCTGCCATGGACTGGATGCCTGGGAGGGGTCACCGCCAGCACCCAGGCCGGGAGGTAGGCAAAGGTGTTGAATCTGCACATGTGAATGTTAAGTGACTTTGTGTGGAATCTGCTCGTGCCAATATGTGTATAGCTTTCCTTTATGTTTCCAAGATATTCTGTGCCTGCCACTCGTGCCCACGTTTAATTGTCATTTATTTGTGAACGCCTCGGACAAACGTAACATAGGCAGCCACAGGCACCTGCCCAGGGGCCTGCTATCAGATAGCATGTTATTAAGATGCAGCTGTTTCTCCGTCCCCCTTCACCCAGCAAGATTTCTTTGTAAAAGACGATGAGCTCCGAGCTAACAGCAGCTCCCAGCTGAAGCCCTAAGCAAGGAGATCCCCGCTGCACAGGGGTCCAGAGCTGAGGGATGCACCCCAGGGAGCAGGTCATGACAAATCAAGTCCTGAGCCATTGGCAGCAGCGGGAGGGATGCACTGGAGCAACCTGTGTCCTTAGAGCATCTCTGAGCCCGCAGGGCTGTGTCCCCTCCCGAGACACTAAGGGGGCTTGGCTCTGATTGCCAGAAGCAGCGACTGGAGCGGTCTTGGGAGGCTCAGAGCTGACGGTACCACTATGCAGAGGACCCACATTCACGCACAGCACAAAGAGCTGGGGTCTCAAACAGGCTGAACACCCACAGCTCCCGGTAATATCATTTACCTTCGGAGTACTCAGCACCTCTGAAAACCAAGTAGGCAGGCAAGTGCTGAGATACGGCAGGGGCCCGAGCATGCTAATGTAGGCTCCGTTTCATCCTCCTGGTTTGAAACTAGGCCCAGGACCAGCCCTGGGCAGTTGCTGCCACCACTTCTTGCAGCCCCTGCTCTGTCTTGCGAAGGCCCCCTCGTAAGCACACAGCTTTGCACATGGAAGGCAGAGGGGTTTGTGCAAGAGTCCAGGTAGGAGCATCAGCAACCTGCAGCGTACACACCCACCCTCTGGGTACCAGAATCTGACACGTCCCCGAACCAGTGTGAAATGGCTGCATCCGATCTCTTCTCTTGCAGTACACAAGAAAGACTGGCACAGGTTCTGCTTTCCAAGTACTCTCTTTAGAGTCAGGATACAGCACCACGGCCTGCCAGCGAATGTAACATCACCTCTTACAGAAGAGCCAAGTCCCCGGGGAGGTAAAAATATACTCCTGGTGCCTGTGAGAACTCAGGCTGGGCAGTACAACAGTGATGTTTGCATGAGCTCATGCTTTAAATATATCTTAAGCTCTTTCTCTCAAAGCTACATGCACCAGTCATTAATGACAATTCACGCATGTCAATCATGGTCAGGAAGCCCCAATTAAAAAGACGGTTTGTCTCATTTTGGATGTACCCTGTACCATGCCTTTTCTCAAAAACCTGCTGTCATGACTAGGGATATCTGCTGCCATAAGTGTGGTACTAGACTAATTAGATGTTTGCTTAATGTGAATATAACATGGTTTAATAGCTTCAAGCCAGGCTATGTAGAACGCACCGGGCAAGAGCATGAATTCCAGCCTGCCTGAATAAATCTGATCGTTAAAGCAAAGTATTCCCTGAGGTTTGTCTACCAAGCAGAAGCCATCCTGGAGAAGGCACGAAGCCCAGCACTGCCTCAAGAAGAGTTAATGTAACAAATCACACCATGTAAAAGGCCTTTCGGAAATATGCTGTCAGGCCTTTTTCACCAACAACATTCAAGCTCTTTTGCTTTCCCAGTATATCTAATACATTTCGGCTCTCCTCAACTGTTTACATTCTTAAACCCAACTTGGCAAAAGCTCACCCAGCTGCATAACATAATTCATGTGAAGCCGTTCCATGCCAGGAGCCTTTGTGGGAGCCAAGTGTCACACACGGATCAATCTCTGCTGGTTCCCACCGGACCCTGGAGTGCCGTGGTCCTGCACCCAGGACGCTCCTGGCCTGCCAGACCAGAGTCCCACTTGCAAATCCAGGGCAAGGCATGGCAGGATAAATAACCCGGCTGCATGCAGAGATAGCTGTCTGTGCTCTAGGGATCACCTCTGGCACTGCAAAACCCCACCGGGGCAGCTCCAAATGGCTGCGTCAGCTGAATAGCTGACCACAGGATAAACTCAAACATCAGAACTGCCTGATCCAGGACCCCCGCCGCAGGTCAGGCCAGCTAGCTTGAGCAGGAGGCACCTGGAGACTGCTGCGTGTGAAGAGGAAGCAGGTGAGGGCCAACGCTCTGCTCGTACCTTGAACTCACACCCCAGGGAAGACAGCCCTGGAGAACCATTCATCCGAGACACCCTGTCCTGTGCATTTAAGACAATTTGGGTGCTGGTTGAGGAGAGGGTCACACTGGAGAACTGATTATCCACAGCTTTTGTTTATTTTAATTTAAAGACTGACTTGCCCATTGATGGGGGCAGGTGGGGTCATGTGAGAGGCGCACACCCCATGCAGCCCTGAAAGTCAATGGGTGCCTCCGTGCAGAGCAACTTGTAGTTCTGGGTGTGGGACCTCACTGGAGAATAAGATCCACAGACCAGAGTTAGAGACACTCACCGCATGAGGCGGCAAATGCCTTATTTGCACAGTCCAGATGCTCCGGGAGGCTAAGCGCAGCCATGTCAAGACATTCATCATTACTACCATGGCCCCAGATTGTAGCTCCAACCTGGGACAGGGAATGCAAGCTGCAGCTGGGGGGAGAAGCTTCGGGTCCGTCGAATGTGTACACAGCGAGAAGGCAGGTGCTTTCCCTTCCCCAGGGTGCACGTTCACACATCTGAGGCTTTGTGCACACGATCCATTCCTCCCGGTCGCACCCAGGGTCATGGTTGGTGCTGACTGTAGGCCAGTGTGAACAAGGAGCAATACAATATCCCCTTCAAGTCATCCCAGAAAGCGAGTAGCTGCCTGCTGCCTGGCAGGCTCCATGCCCGGGGCACAGAAGCGGAGGCCGGGGAGCTTTCTTGTAGTTCAGTCTCCTGCAAAGTCGGTGGAAAAACATACGGAAGGAGGAGGTGCGAAAGATGATGAACACCCAGGGGTCCACGATGGAGTTCACCGACATGAACCGCAGGGCGGTGAGGTCCGCTTTCTCGTTGAAGTCAGGAGCAAAGGCCCCGATGTAGGCACGCACCTGTGATGAAGAACCAGGAAAGCGATCGTGTTAGCAAAGCTAGGCGCCAAGTTCTGGGTTCTCCAGTCCTCCCAGGTAGCTTTCACCCCAGGGTCAGACTTCATTATCAGCTGGGTTGGGAGGGACCTCAGGAGATCACATCTAATCCAACCCCCTGCTCAAAGCAGGACCAGCCCCAACTACATCATCCCAGCCAGGACTTTGTCTAACCTGGTCTTCAAAACCTTCAAGGATGGAGAGTTCATAACCTCTCTGGGTAACCTCTTCCAGTGTTTTCCTACCCTCCACATGAGAAAGTTCTTCCTAATATCCAGCCTCAACTTCCCTTTCTGCAACTTGAGCCCATTGCTCCTTGTCCTGACATCTGTCCTCACTGAGAACAGCCCAGCTTTGTCCTGACACCAACAGCACGCTCCACTCTAACCCGCCCCATGGACCCAAGGGTAAGCAATCTGCCCCTGAGCAATGAAATAACAGTTTCCCTGGATGCAACTCTGCTTCAGACGGATGCAACTCCAGCTCAAGAGTGCTGGCGAGTTCATACCAGCCACACCTCGCGCCCCGTTCATTTTTGTGGTTCCTCTGCAGACAAGCTCAATAGCCGGTGTTGTGCTGAGCCTAACTCTGATCTCTGCTGGATGGGCATAGACCGCGAGCGGCTCCGCTGAAGTCACCGTGGAGCTGGACTGGGGCAGCATCAAGAATGGGCTTGATATTTTGGCTACGAACAAACTTTCTCTCAATCGCTGCGGCAGGTCTAAGCAACCTCTCTGCTCCCTGATCATGGCATCACCAGGGAACTACACAGCCCCTCTAAGCTTTAAGGCAAGACCCCAGTGAGCCCAGCCAGCCCGGTCCCATACAGACAGCTCCACCGACAGAGGGTCAGGCAGGGGCCTGGGGCCTTGTCCCCACCTCTGGCGTGGGCTCTCTCTGGAGGGAGGGGAGCGGATGAGCTCTGCAGGCTTCAGGCCACCCCAGCACTTCCCCGTGTCCCAGGAATCCCCTGCAGCACAGTCCAAAGCGACTGCAGCAGGGAGCGGGGAGGGCCTGGGCTTCACCTTCCCATAGCTCAGGGGATTAACAGTGCGGCCAAGCCCATTTGCAGCAACCCCCGGTAAGAGCAGCATCCACCTACCCGCAGAATCCTCCTGTGTATCCAGACCACACTCCCTGTAACAGCAGCAGCCTCTTAGGAGCAACATAGCTCCAAGACACTGGCACGTTGCTACTAAAAGACACTGACTGCACTGGCTCTGCTTTGCAACGAAACAGCTCCTTGACTTACTGGCCCTTGGGCCTGATGCTCATTCTCTTTCCACTGGTGTAACTCTGCTTACACCACAAGACTCATTCTAGATCTCCTCCGGGAGGAGGAGAGACGCAGGCCCCGCTCATGCAAAAGATGGCTTGAAGAGACTATATACAAGCAGCGGGTTAGTTTCCGGACAACCCAAAGGACCCCTGGAAGCTGCGAACTGCGTAGCCTGCATTCAAGCGCGCTGCGAGAAGAGCCCTTCTGTCTACAGCAGCGGTGCTCAACCACGGTGGCGTGGCACAGAGATCCTCTCAGGGGTGCCACGCACAATGCTAGCGCTGTGAGGTGCGCAAACAGGATAAACCCAGAGATGTCAAACAGGAGTCCACAGTGTTGAAACCATTCTGCCCTGCGGCAGTCTCTGAGGTCTTTGCAGCAGCAGAATTGCTCCGTTACTTTCTGTAGTCAGGAAATGAGTGAAAACTAAGAGCTGGCATTTTCCAAAGGGTGCCTTCACGTCTAAAAACATGAAGAACTACTGGATTAAAACAATCACCTAAGAGGTGGGAGGGCATCAACTTAGGTCTCTTCTATCTCCAGTGACTGCCCTAATTACTGAGCTATACAGTCTCTCTTTCCCTTTCTCTCTTGTTTTTCCCCTTCGCTGCATCCCGCCTCCAACAGAACTTGAATAAACTACCCCAAATACCTTGCTGGCTCAA
>NW_017728958.1:95447-100808 GCF_001723915.1 Gavialis gangeticus
ACTGGGCTTTGACATAACCTGGGGCGTTCTCCTTGCCAGAGGATCAGGGAGCAACCTCAGGAAGTTCCTCCATTTCTCCAGCCTCAATGTCCCCTGCTGCAGCTTGAGGCCATTGCTCCTAGTCCTGTGCGCTACCGCCACAAAGAAAAACCCGTCTCCGTTTTCTCTATACTCACTGTTCAACTAGTTGAAGACCACTATCAAATCCCCCCAGTCTCCTTTTCTCCAGACTAAACAACCCTAGTTCTTTTAGGCTTTCTTCACGGCTCTGTCGACCCAGGCCGGAGGCCCCTGGCACGGGGAAGGGGGCAGGGGGCTGGGCAGCCCTGGGGGTTTGCACCTCGGCCATGTCAGACCTGAGCCCACGCTGGGCTGCCCAGGAGCGCATGAACAGCTGCGCTTGGGAAGGGCTCGCCGAGCTCTCGCAGCACGTCCATCACGGAGGTATGCTTATTTTGGCTGGAGGGAGAAACACAGTCCTGGGCATGTTCAAATACCTGCAATTCTTGGGCCAGAGTCAAAGCCGGACCCATTCCTTCCCCCAGCTCCGCTCTGGTGCCAGGGCAGGCAGCGATCTGAAAGCCAGTTAGCAGCTAAACCAGCTTTCCATTTAATGCGATTTTTGCAAAATGCCCATGAGGAGACTAGTTACAGACAGGCAACAGGAAAAATACCCAAAGAGGGTTTTTTCCCTGTGCAGGGCTCAAAAAAGACCCATTAAATTCAATAAACCCACACTGAATTGTAACACAAATGATTGCACTGGTGGGACTCCTCTTTCGTTTGCACTGGGGCAAACTCCAAGTGACCTCGCTTCAGTAAGGAGAAGGATGCTGGCAGGTGGGGGAAGCCGAATCCAGCCTATGCCTTTGAGACTTGCTTTTAAAAATGCCTCTGCTGCAAAACTGCAAGCGCGCTTCTCCTGGAGTAAGTGGGGGCTTGCACTGTTCACAGCAAGCGCGGGGCTGAAAGGCAAAGGGAGCTGAGGCAGTGAGGGATCGAGCTCCTCAGACTCTTCCGTCTCCTCCCAGCTCAGAAGCCGCACGCGACACGAGTTCCCTCTTGTGGGCAAAAAACCCCATATCGCATTTGAGCTTCACAGAATCACAGAAAATTTGGGTGGGAAGGGAGCTCCGGAGGTCACATCTAGTCCAACCCCTTGCTCAGAGCAGGACCAGCCCCAAGGCTTTGTCTAGCTGGGGCTTAAACACCTGCAAGGTTGGAGACTCCACCACCTCTCTGGGTGACCTGTTCTGGTGCTTCACCGCCCTCCTAGTGAGGAAGTTTTTCCTAATATCCAACCTCAACTTCCCTTGCTGCAGCTTGAGCCCATTGCTCCTTGTCCTGCCATCTGCCCCCACTGGGAACAGCCCAGCTCCATCCTCTTTGCAGCCCCCCTGCGGGGAGGTGAAGGCTGCTATTCAACCCCCTTGGTCTCTCTCTTCTCTAGACTCAATAACCCCAGCTCCCTCAGCCTCTCCTCATAAGCCACGTGCCCCTAACCATTCATCCCGCTGGTCCCTGCCGTACAGGGAGGTATTTGATCATCATTCATGCTACTTCTACAGGACGCGTTCAAACAAGCCCTCAGGTCCCCGGGCAGATGGTGGCCATCTCTAGGGCCTCTGGGGGAGCCCCAACCAAGATCAGGGTCAGGAAAACAGGACTGGAGGCCGGCAGCACAAAGGGTGGGGTTTTAAGAGGTACCTCTGTGCCCACAGATGCAGGTGGGGGCCTAGTAGGGATCTCCAAAGCACAGAGCTACCTCCCAGTGGGAGATGAGGGCCAGCTCTGAGGAAGGACTAAGCACTGCAGGGCTAAATGTGCGCGCACCGGGCCCCAGAAGGGACTCCAGCCCCCTGCACATATTGGCCTGGTGGCTACAGCAGTTCCCAGGAGGGGGAGAACCATGCTCCCGTCCCTCCTTGCTGGAAGGGAACAGGGCCATGTCCCCCAGCTCTGCAGAGACGACGGGTGGCTGCCTGGGTGCAGGAGGGGCCTTGCTGTCCCCAGCCCGATGACCTTGGGCTTCACCACTCAGGACAGCAACTTTCCCCCCTTGGCCCGCGCTTCCGAAAGCGCTGGCTGCACTGTTTCAACACCTACAAGCACGTGGCATCCTTGCACTTTACTACTGGGGCACGTTTCATCAGGTGCTGGGCTGCGGGGACAGCCGTGTCAGCATAGCTGGGCCAGCAGAGCCCTCTAGCGGGGACGCCGTGCATCCCCGCATCCTCACCCGCGGAGCACCGGGGCTGAGGTTTGCAGGTCTGAGGTCAAGCATCGTCAAGACCGTGCCCACCTCGCAGCGGCAGGGGAAGGGGTCCTACATGCTGCCACCTACATGACTACCCGCAGCAGTCGCAGTGGAATAGGAGAGATCCGAGACGGTCGTACACACCTGCTCCCAAACCCCTTTCTTCAAACCGGATTCCCCTGACCAGTCTAATTATAATGTCTCGTGTAAAACAGACACCGGCTGCTTTGTCTTTGGACCGGACTGGCGTTTGCGTTGTGCTCCTCGGCCCCCTCTTTACGCTGGAGGAGGTGTCGTGGGATTTCCTTGCTGCTAAAAGGGATGCAGCATTGCGATGACGGGCTGTATAGGACGGGGATGATCCTGCCTCAGGGCAGGGCTTAGACTAGATGTGACCTCTGCGGGTCCCTTGCAGCTCGACTTCTCCGGGAGTCTAGGAGTCATCTTCTCTCCCCAGGGATGGCTGGACTTTCTCTGCCAATTTAACTCGGACCCCTGTTCATCACCATACATTTAGAGAGAGGATTTCTTGAGGAGCTCTCCACCTCACCTGTCGCCGTTACTTAGCTGGGACTAAAAGATGCTACTGGTAAGCCTCCACACAATACTACTACACTACACACTTGTCTGCTTTCCTAAAAAAGGAGAGGAAAGTCCATAAGGGCACCTGGCCAATTTTTATCAGCTTGGAAAACCCTATAAAATCTCTGCTAAAACTATTTTCTGGTAACAGACTTACCCAACATTGCAGAAGTGATGACGTTTACGGTTACAACACCCAGGCGAAAAGATCAATATGAGAATAGGGCTGAGATCTTCCTAAGCAGATAGCGAGGGGTTTTCTTCCATCTGCAATCTTAGCAGATCTTTAATATCCTCTGGTTATTTTGTTGAGCCCATTTAAGGGTCATGCAGAGAAACGTACTCCCGGCCGGGTCACGCTTCTCAGTCTGAACTCGCACAGAAATAATGTAGTTGGAGACAGCAAGGGATCAAAATATACTTTGTAGACCAAAGAGCGGGGGTTTCAGGTTCGATCCCCAGCTGAGCTAAATGAACTGGGGGCCCTTCCTTCCAGCCTTACTTCTCCATGAAACCCGACGTCTGCCTCCTCGTCCTAAACTCTGGTCCAACTAATGTCACGAAATCCAAGGGGCTCACTAAAGAGGACCCGGCCTTCTGGAAGCCGTCTCCCCACCCAAACTTCTCCCCTGCAAATTTCTACGGACTTTGCAGCCGCTCAAAAAAATCGTTGTACGGTACTACCTCTCTCCAATACAAGTTTCCTTGTGTTTCTTAAAAGAACGGGTTTTTTCACGATCCGTGGTCTGCAGGAATTTTTCATATTAAAAGCTAACGATAACCTACAACGTTACATTTAAGCAAAAAGGAAGTCAACCTTTCCAAGTCACAGAACAAAGTGGTTATGGCGGGGTGGGAAAGCACATTAAAAGTATAACATTTACTCTCATTTATATCCTCTTCTATGAAATGTCCTTAAAAGGATTTTTCTACAAATTTCATCCCCTAAGTCACTTTTTTACAGCAAGAACTCTCATTTCCTTTTCATTGCGTAATTGTAACAGGCATCTGGGACTATTAAAACGTCCCTCCTACTGTTAACGGGCATCATATAGCTGGGTGCACTTTGATGCACTGACGCACCCTCCCCTCCAGCCAGACCTTTTATACACAAAACAGCATTAACCACAGTAAAGAGAGGCCATGAGGTGGTTAGCCAGGTTAGCCACAAGCCAGGCAGGGCGGGGTCACACCTTAGAGACTAACTGGGTCAGAAAGGTACGAGCTTTCCTCGGTAAACAGGATGCCTCAGTATGAGACGCGCAATATACTGGGTTTAACCAGTTTCCATCTCCTTGTAAAATGGCATGTAGATGGCTCCCTACACAAGCGAAGGTACGAACACCGTACATCGTACGGGTTTCAGCCTGCACGCTTAACAAGAACCCGACTCAAACAAGACAACCCACAGAAATCAGTTGAACTAATGCACACGGCTAACGACTCAAATGCACAAGCACTCGCAGAAATTTCCAAGTGAGCAGAATCGGTTTAGTTTTCTGTGACATCTATACGTGGGCACCGCGAAATGGAAAAAATCAGCATTCGGGAGAATGGAAAGGGAGGAGAAGGGTAGGCAGTGTTTAAGGTGCTCCCCGGAGCACGGTGTCACGCACACAGCACTGCCTAAACTGGACTTTAAACTGCCCTTGAAAGCACAGGCAGGAGCGGAGCAGCGACGGAAGACACGACTTGTTCTTCCGCGCGGATCCTGCCAGCCGCCTCGCTGCGCCAGTGAAATAGGGTCTTTGCAGCTGAAGCTCAAGTGCTCCAGGACTTCTCAGAAGCCAGCTCGCTTGGCTGCGCTTTCGCATGTGATCCTGCAATCCTGCCACCCGGACTTTGCTGTCGGCTCTGTCAAAGGGACGCGGGGGGGGGGAGAGAAAGGAGCCGAGCTGCTAGGAACGGATGGGCGCCGCTACCTCGGTGCTGCAGGGCTAGCCACAGCAAGAAGCGGCTGGGTCCGGGTTTGGTTTTGTTCAGACAGCTTTGTCTTCACTTGAAAGCGAAGCGCTCGGCTGCCCGCGCCGCGCGAGACAACGAGACAGGCGCTGCGTGGGGTCGCCAGGGCTGTCGGTGCCCTCCTTGCTCTCTGAAGGATTTCCCGGCGCTGGGAGGAAGGGGCCGTTTTCAAGGTCACTTCCAGGCCATGCCTCCCAGCGAAAGGATCTTTGTTACTGGGGAGACCCGGGGAAGGGCCCAGGTCCCAACGCCTCCCTCGCTGCCTATTATAAGGGTGTTTCGGGTGCACCTGGAAAGAGGCGGGATTGCGGGGCAGCGGAGCCGGCGACACGAGGCTCCTGGCAGAAAGCGGCAAGCAAGTGCCGGTGCTGTCATGCGAAACCTGTGCGTCCCGCAGCCCGTGCTCCCCCCTGCGGGGCTGTGCATGCAGACCGCGGGGCCGGGGCCGGGGCTGTACTCACGACGAGCGGCAGGGAGCAGACGGCGAAGAGCGCGGCCATGAGCGCCAGCAGCACCACGTGGTCGAGCTCGCGGAGGCCGGGGCCGGGGCCGGGGCCGGG
>NW_017728958.1:102570-105575 GCF_001723915.1 Gavialis gangeticus
CCCTCCGCCGTCGTCCTGCCGCCCGTCCCGCGCTTCCAGCACTGTCCCCCTGCAAGTCCCCAGCCCTCCTCCATCGTCCCGCGCTTCCAGCACGGTCCCCCTGCAAGTCCCCAGCCCTCCTCCAGCTGTCTCTCTGTGACATCCTGAATTTGGGCTCAGGCAAGCTGCACACCACCTGGGCCCCCAAATCGGGATGGCAAATTGGTGCAGAAGGGAGTCACCAAACATCACCACTCTTCTCTGCCTTCTGGGCGCAGTGGTCCTGGAGCCCCTGTCCTTGGGGCCTGGCGTTTCCTGCTCTCTTGGCTGCTGCCTCCTCTGCCTCATGCACGCACAGCCTCTCCTCTGCCTCTTCCCCAGCACTTCCACCACAGAGTGCTTGAAAGCAGACTTTTGCTACGGTCTCCCACAGCATTCCCACAAGAAAGCTAGGGAGGTACAGGCTGGATGAATGGTCCGTAAGGTGGATACAAAGCTGGCTGGATCATTGGGCCGGGAGGGTAGGAACCAATGGCTGGATGTCTAGTTGGCAGCCAGCATCAAGTGCATGCCTCAGGGGTCGGCCCTGGGGCTGGTTTTGTTCAATGTCTTCATCAATGACCAGGAAGATGGGATGGAGCGCACCCTCAGCAAGGTCGCAGATGACACCAAGCTGGGGGGAGTAGTAGATACACTGGAGGGGAGGGCTAGGATTCAGAGAGACCTAGGCAAATTGGAGGATTGGGACAAAAGCAGTCTCATGAGGTTCAACAAGTGCAAAGTCCTGCACTGAGGACGGAGCAATCCCATGCACCGGTGCAGGCTGGGGCTGACCAGGAAAGGACCTGGGGGTGACGGGGGACAAGAAGCTGAACAGGAGCCAGCAGTGTGCCCTTGGTGCCAAGAAGGCTAATGGCATCCTGGGCTGCATCGGTAGGAGTGTGGCCAGCAGGCTGAGGGAAGTGATTCTTCCCCTCTACTCAGCACTGGGGACTCCACATCCTGTGTCCAGTTTTGGGCCCCAACCAGAGAAAGGATGTGGACAAATAGGAGAGAGTCCAGTGGAGGGCAACAGGAATGGTTTGGGGGCTGGGGGACAGGACTGGTGAGGCGAGGCTGAGGGAGCTGGGCTGATTGAGTCTGGAGAAGAGAAGACCGAGGGGGATTGAACAGCAGCTGTCACCTCCCTGCCGGGGGGCTGTAAAGAGGATGGAGCTGGGCTGGTCTCAGTGGGGGCAGATGACAGGACAAGGAGCAATGGGCTCCAGCTGCAGCAAGGGCAGTTTAGATTGGATATTAGGAAAAACTTTCTTATGAGGAGGGTAGTAAAGCACTGGTACCCTGAGAGGTGGTGCAGTCTCCATCCTTGGAGGTTTTTCCAACCCAGTAGACAAAGCCTTGGCTGGGATGATGGAGTTGGGGCTGGTCCTGCTTGGAGCAGGGGTTGGACTAGACGTGACCTCCTGAGCTCCCTTCAGCCCTCATTGTCTGTGATTCTGTGATTGCTTCTTGGCGGATCGGCTCCTGAGACAGTGTCACCAGTGATTGGTTCTGGGGGAATTGATCCTTGAGAGACATTCCCCGGGATTGTTCCTTGGGGATTGATTTTTGAGAGAAAGTCACCAGGCATGGGTCCTTGGGGGATTAGTTCTTCACAGAAAATCAGTAGAGATTGTTTCTTCGGGAGGTTGATCCCTGAGAGAAAGTCATCAAGGATTGGTCCTTGGGGACTGGTTTTTTTGAAAGATCGATTCTTGAGAGAAAATGCTGGGGATTGGTTCTTGGTGTATTGGTACTTGAGAGAAATCACTGGGGATTTGTTCTTGGGCACTGAGTCTTGAGAGAAAGTCAGCAGGAATTGGTCCTTGGTGGGTTGGTCTTTGAGATAAATTCACCCGGGATTGGTTCCTGGGGGACTGATTCTTTAAAGAGTCGCTGGGGGTTGGTTCTCGGGGAACTAATTCAGGACAGGATAGTCACCAGGGATCGGTTTTTGGTGGGTTGGTTCTTGAGAGAAAGTCACTGGATATTGGCTCTTGATGTATTGGCTCTTGAAAGAAAGTCACCAGGGATTGGTCCCTGGGGGATGGATTCCTGAGAGACAGTCACCGGGGGTTGGTTCTTGACTGAAAGTCACCAAGGATTGGTCCTTGAGAATTGGTTCTTGAGAGAAAGTCACCAGGGACTGGTTCTTGGGGAACTGATTCTCGAGAGAAAGTCCGTAGGGATTGATTCCTAGTGTGTTGGTTCTTGAGAGAAAGCCACGTGGGTTTGTTCATGAGAGACTGATCTATCTTTGGGAGAAATTCAGTAGGGATTGGTTCCTAGGGGTATGTATGATTCTTGAGAAAAAGTCACTGGGGATTTCTTCTTGTGGGCTGGTTCTTAAAGGAATGTCACCGGGGATTGGTTCTTGGGGATTTGGTTTTTGAGAGAAACTCACCAGGGATTGGTTCTTGGAAACTTATTCTTGAAACAATGTCACCAGATATTGGTTCTTGAGGGATTAGTTTTCAAAAGAAAGTTACCAGGGATTGGTTCATTCATGGATTCATAGATGTCAGGGGCTGGAAGGGACCTCACGAGACAATCTTGACTCTCTCAAGACACAAGGATGAGGCTCACCATGAAACCATGAGTCAATGCTGAGTTTAAAGCTCACACATGAAGGGTGATGATGAAGGGAATTGAGAAGTAAATAAGAAGTGTCATGATGCCACTTTATAAATCCATGGGACGTCCACATCTGGAAGGCTGTGCCCAGGGCTTGTCCCCACGCTCCTAGGGGAGACAGAAGAGCTGGAGAAAGGACAGAGGTCATGGAATTGGCTGCAGTCATTGCAGGACCCCGGCACAGATTTACGAGCACTCGTGGTGCTCTGGTGTGGTGCCAAAGGACTGGAAGAGGGCCAGTGTGGTTCCCATCTTCAAAAAGGGGAAGAAGGAGGACCCAGGAAACTATAGGCCAGTTAGTCTTACTTCGATCCTAGGCAAGCTGTTCGAGAAAATTATTCTGGTGCACATCA
>NW_017728958.1:106082-107706 GCF_001723915.1 Gavialis gangeticus
GGATGAGAACAGGATGGGATTCAACACTGACAAGTGCAAGGTGCTGCACCTGGGGAGGAACAACCAGCACCAGACCTACAGGCTGGGGAACTCCCTTCTCATCAGTGCAGAGGCAGAAAAGGATCTTGGAGTCATCATTGACTCCAAGATGAACATGAGTCGGCAGTGTGGGGACGCGGTCAGGAAGGCCAACCGCACCTTGTCGTGCATCCACAGATGCATCTCAAGCAGGTCCAGGGAGGTGATCCTCCCCCTCTATGCGGCACTGGTCAGGCCGCAGCTGGAGTACTGCGTCCAGGTCTGGGCACCGCACTTTAAGAGGGATGTGGATAACATGGAGAGGGGCCAGAGGAGGCCACTCGCATGATCAGGGGACAGCAGGGCAGTCCCTATGCGGAGAGGCTACGGGACCTGAACCTGTTCAGCCTCCACAAGAGAGGGCTGAAGGGGGGATCTAGTGGCCTGTTACAGACTAGTCAGGGGGGATCAGCAGGCATTGGGGGAGTCCCTGTTCCCCTGAGCACTCCCAGGAGTGACTAGAAATAATGGTCACAAGCTGGTAGAGGGTAGATTTAGGCTAGATATCAGGAGGCGCGACTTCATTGTCAGGGTGGCTAGGAGCTGGAACCGACTTCCAAGAGAAGTGGTGCTGGCTCCTACCATGGGGGTCTTTAAGAGGAGGTTAGATGAACACCTTGCTGGGGTCATTTGACCCCCATACTCTTTCCTGCCACGGCAGGGGGTTGGACTTGATGATCTGCTCAGGTCCCTTCTGACCCTAGAAACTATGAAACTATGAGGTCCCCAAGGATGAGGAGAGGTTTGCAGGAGCTTCCCTTTGGGGAGAGACTAGAGAGACTAGGCCTGCGCAGATTGGAAGAGTGATGTTTGAGGGGGGCAGGATGAGGGTTCATAACATAGTGGTGAAAAAAAAGTCACCAGGGTTTGATTATTGACTGTCTCTCACCAGACAGGGACAAGGGGTCACCTTGAAACAAGTCTGGAGTGAGTTTAAACTAACAGGAGGGAGTCCTTTTACACCCCAGGGTGTAGGGGGGTAACCAGATTCACCAAGGGATTGGACAGGTTCTTGGAGGAAAGGGGCATCAGTAGCTGTGGAGCACGGGAGTGAGGGGCACCGCCTCTGAATCAGACCTTCCTAGACTGTAAATGCTGGAGGCTGAAAATGGGAGGGGAACAGTGGGAAAAATACCCTGGTCAGACCCAGTTCACTTTGCCTTTAAGCATCTCCCTTGCCTTTTCATGTCATCCCTTTGGGACCCGCCAAATTTAGCTGGGCTCAATGTACACACACACATTGCCTCCCCCACCATATTTACTGAAAGATAAGATGACCCCCCTAATAATTAGATTCTAATTTATAAATTTGTTATAATTTTCTAGGTATAGAATCTAATTATTGGAGGTTTGCCTTGAATTTGTCTGTCTCTCACTACTACAGCACAGAATATAACTCTGGGGATCAGGTTGCCCCCTTGCTTTCTGCCCCCTTCAGCTTCTTTGCTTTCCCTTTACTGTCAGACCTTGCTTTTCCTGAGCATATGGAAGTGAGGAGCAAAATTTGCATATAGGTAGATTACAACAGGTACCCATAGATTTAGTT
>NW_017728958.1:112706-115167 GCF_001723915.1 Gavialis gangeticus
GTCTCTCACTACTACAGCACAGAATATAACTCTGGGGATCAGGTTGCCCCCTTGCTTTCTGCCCCCTTCAGCTTCTTTGCTTTCCCTTTACTGTCAGACCTTGCTTTTCCTGAGCATATGGAAGTGAGGAGCAAAATTTGCATATAGGTAGATTACAACAGGTACCCATAGATTTAGTTCAGGCAGAATGGATGCATTTCACCTTTTTATTTATCTGCTGCAAGCTTTAGCACAGGCATATACATACATACACACGTGTATATATGTGTGTGGCACATATATATATATGGCGTGCACACATATATATACATATATATGTATGTATGTATGTGTGGCACATACATACGGCATCTCTCCCTCTCTGTGCAATATCCAGTGTTTGCACTATCCAGGAGAAGGCAAGGTAAGTGCAGCTCTGCGCCAGAGCAAAGCCAGGCAGGGCCCTTTCCTAGAGAGCAGCCATTTAGCTTGTTCCCATTCCAGTCCCAAAAGTGCTGCTTTGAAGTCCCCCACTTCAGCCTGCACAACATTGAGACTGAACAGGCAGGACAGAAATGGCATGTGCTCCCCATCACACATGCATCGTATATGAGGCATCATAAACACAAGGCCTGGGCTAGCATAGGGCCAGGATGGTTAAGGTCTCTTGCTAGGGCTCCAGAGGTGGGTTCCAGCGCACCAGCCTCACACCCAAGGCTGCTCCTAGTTGACCTGCTGCACACGATTATTCTGGCTGGGGACCTGGAGGCGGCGAGATGTGATGTGAGCCATGCTCGAACCATGCCAGCTTGATGGGCTGCTGGCTTCTGCTGGACCTTTGATCTCTACATATGATAAAGCCCTTTTCAGAATGTGGCAAGGTGGGCTCCTCTCAGGCCAGCAGTTGCTAGCCTCCCACCTGCCTCCGGGCATGCCACCCGCCTGTCTCGCCTGCCACGACTTGAAAAGTTAATAAGTAGATGATGATTAAGCAGGAGGCTGCACATTTCTTGCCCCGATGCCAGGGAGTGCTATCTGCGGCTCTGTTCCTTCCCTACACCGCAGCCCAAGCCTCACAGATGGCATCCAGATGTTAACAGTCACACCAGCCCCACACTAGGTTCCCAAGTCCTCCTGGTAGGACCCTCCTTTGATCCCTCTGCTCAGGCAGCCTACGCCGCTTTCATTTGGCCTGCTGAGCTCCTTGTAGCTGGCTCCCCTCTCGGGCATGGTCCCCACTCGGGACCTTTGGCCACACACAGGTCCTGGCCTCACCTCCGATGCCAGGTGGGGTCCAAGGACCACGACTCTGGGTGCCCCTCACGGTGGGCACCTGGCCCTTTTGACCATCTTGGTCCTGGCCCCAGAATGGACCAGTCAAGGGGGCACTCGACTCCCAGCCTCACTAGCCCCACACTCTCTCCAGGTCTACCTTCCTGGTTGTGGGAGCTGGGGTACCTCACACCATGACTGGTGCCCCAGGGTCTCACAGGGGACTATCACTCCCCCCCGGGCCACCAGATCGTGGCGCTACTTCAGATCTTACGTTCGACCCACACTCGGCCTCCCAGAAGTGGAGGACTTACCGGGGTCAGGACTCGCCTCTCTCACTCAGGGGCTGAGCCCCCATTCACTTGGCCTCTAACCCAAACCTCAGCCTCAGGCATCCAAAGACTTACCTGGGCCTACTTCCCTTGCTTGGGGCTCCACATTGCCCTCCCCTCACTTGGGGCTCTAGATCTCCGCCCCTCATTTGGGGCCACGGGGATTTGCTACCTGGTGGGCTCAGGTGGCCATAGCCATGCCTGTCCCCAACTTTCCCTCTCAGGGTCTTGAACCCCTGCAGGGCTCAGGCGGCCTCAGCCGTGCCTGGCTCCAACTACCTCCGATGGTGTGCAAACCCACCTGAAGGTGAGGGCAGGGTTAAGGTGCCCTGACCCACCTTTCACCAGGGTGGTAACTGGCCTGGCATTTCCGGGGGCCTCCCACACCACTGGGAGCCCCACCAGGCCACCCACGCCCGGCAGGGTGCAGCTTTAGGTCATACCCAGGACCAGGAGCCTCCTAGCCATCCCCTACAGCTCCTCCCTTACCTCCAGACGATACCTGCAGCCAGGCAATGTTGTTAAAGGGCATGTATGTAGGATTTAAGAAAGCGAAAGAGCCCCGGCTCGTCTGTGAAAGCCATGTAATGCTATCCTCCAAGTAAGATAAACATGCTACATTCTTGAGGAGAGCCAAGCAAAGTAGACAGAGATAATTTGGCAGCTCCTTTGAGATGAAGAACAGAAAAGCTTATTGCTCCGAACAGATTTTTCAGTTCATCCTTGCTTGTTAATGCCTGGCCCTGATAATTTATTTTATGCTTATGTGGAGAGCAACTAAAATAAATATTTTACAAACATGGGTCCTGGTCTTGCATTCCTTGACCACCAAGAGCTCTAGGCTGTACAGGCGTGATAGAGAAGGTAGGAAAGGGGGG
>NW_017728958.1:116985-120043 GCF_001723915.1 Gavialis gangeticus
CTTCCGACCCTTAATCTATGAAACTATGAAACTATGAAGAGCTCATTAACTTGGAGGCACATAAAGAACACAGGATCGGGCCCCACTTTTAACCAGTGGTTTGGGTATTGGATTTCGGAGGACAAACTTCCTTAGGAGAAGGAAGCAAGGTGTTCACTGCAGGCCTGTGCAGTTTTGCCGTGGTGGGAGCTGAGGCAGACTCTCTCTTTAGTTGCACTGGCTGAGGGGTTCCCATCTATGCCGGGATCTGGTCCGGGGCTGTGGAGCACCTGATCTGTTGTTCAAGGACCTTGGACCAGAGCACTACAAAAGCCACGGTGTTTGCTTAGTTCAGGCTCAAGCAACAAAAGGCAAATTGAGATCTTGGAAGTTGCAAGTGCTGCTGGGGTTTCAGCCAGAGGTGTCTCGTCACCTGCGTAGCTGCAGTGATGCAGACCCCCGTGCCAGATGTGCACAACAGCTGCCAGCCAGGATCTCCCCACAAGGCAGCGGGTTGAGGCTTAGAACTGGACTTTCCGTGCCTCAGAGCAGCTGTGCTGTCTGCATGGGTGCTGCTGCAAGGGGACGCTGGCCTCCACTCCCCCTGAGGAGGGCAAACCCTACCCATGGCTCGTGGACAGCATGTTGCCTGCAAGAGTCTCTGGTGTGGCTCATGGGCACAAGAAGTCAGGAAGTCTAAAACCTGGGTGGACAGGAAAATCAAAGCATAAATCTGCTGCCAATGTGTTATTTTCTCAGCCTTGTTGCCTGGACCTGAGAAAGTTGGTGACCACTGCCCAAAGGGCCAGAGCACAGCACAAATAATTAGAGCTGTAGCTTGTTGAAAGTCCGTTCTGGGCCTTCTGGTGGCCCCTTACACCTCTCCTCCTTTCCCAGTCCCACCCCACTGCATGGCTGTATTTAGGCCGACAGGCAAGAGCCCTCCATCCTCCACTATTAAAAGCAATGGGAGCTCTGGCATTGACTTCACCGACCAACCCCATGAAGACTCTTAACTAAGTTAGAGGCACAAAAATGTTCTTGGAAGCAATCTCAGTCCTGTTCTAAGTGCTCGGACAGACACAAGAGGCCAAAGCAGAGACATTTATTGTCCCCTTTTAAATAGCAATATCTTCTGTGCCGTCTTTAGAAAGAAAAGAGGCTACAAGAAGAACTTGGACAAGCATTTTACAGCTGTAAGGTGACCTGCCCCTTACTTGAAAATAAAATGGACTGCTTTAATTAGCTGCTTTGTTTTTTATTGGACCCCACTGAGCTTGAAGATGTTATTTTTAAGGTATCAAGTTATTGCTTAAGCCAAGGCCACGGGCCCTCATCAGTGCACTTGCCAGCTTCGATACTGCATGTCCCAAACTATGTTGGAGACATGAGTAGCATCACGCCCTGAGTTTTCAATGATCTTGTCCTTACAAATTGCAAAACACAGGGCCCCAATGAGGTATAACGTTGTACTTCTATGTTCGACAGCTTCTGTGTGGCTGCTGAGGCCTACCAACAGGACAGCTGGCAGGACCGGGACCCTATTGATTGTGGCTGAAGAGTAAAGAAAAAATGTATTGGGTATCAACACTTCTGAGTGGAAAAACTCAATTTTTCAAGCGTGCATCCTAAAATACCCTGTGAACCCATATTAGAAAAAAATCGAGGGGGATCAAAAACTCCTAAAAGTAATAACACACATGCAGAAGGTGGGAGCTGTGAGGTGCTCTCATCTCAATAGACAGTGCAGTGCCACCCTGATTAAAATATTTGGCTGGAAACCAGAAACGAGAGATTGCCATCAGCTCGTCCCATAAGCCATGTACTCCCCCCCCATTCAGTTCTTCACGTGACTAAGATACGACCTACGCAAAGCTGTGTCTCCGTCAAAATGAAGGGTGGCAGCCAGCGGGTAGGGCATAAGGTGGAGAGTCAGGAGACCTGGCTTACACTAGTGACTTGCTGTGGGACGTTGGGTGAATTCCTCCATTTCTGCTTCTCTGTCTGCTTTCAGTCTGCCGTATGGATTTAGACTGCAGGATCTTTGGGGCAGAGATGGTTCATTGCTGTGTATTTAGCACTTGCATTCTTTTTCTCCTTTTTTCCCAGCCGTTTTTTCCTTAGGATCCTAGGGAAAAAAAGTCTGTCTGGGTCCCCTGCTCAAGGCAGGATCATCCCTGTCTAAACCAGCCCAGGCAAGCATTGGTCTAGCCTACTACTAAAGACTTCCAGTGCTGGAGATCTCACACCTTCTCTAGGGGATCTGTTCCTGCAATAAACCACCCTCAGAGCTCATTCTTTGAAATCTTGGTAGTGGCTGCTGTAATGTAAAGTCTTAAAAAAGTAAGATTCTTCCCATGTACTATTAATTGAAGCTTTGCAGGAAGAAATACAAATGCATTTATGCAGCCTGATTCGAACCTGAAGTTCAGATTAGCAGATTTCAGTGCATCTCTGAAACTCCAGCTCTAACTGGAAAAAAATATAAAGTGGTACCACTTATGATCAGTTTTCCTTATTTCTCCCTACACCAGGAATGACCCCACATTTCCAGCTACTTAAGGAAAAGTAGTTCTCACTGTTCAGCACTTGTAAAAGGATTATGGAAAGCTTTCATTGCCTTCAGAGGGACTCAGTTTTTGTTCTCAAAATAATTTCAAACAACAAGAGATTAATCACTGAGATCTGGGCCGGCTTAACGCTCAGAGCCCCGGTGCTCTGACATTACATGATTTAATATTATTGCTGCTAACAACATGGTTTCTTCTTGAATCAAAACATTGGTGATTACGCTAGAGCTTCAGTTTGTTCTGTGCTGTGTCAAGGAGAGGAGGAGGGCTACTCTTTTGTCACTCATCACTTCCTTCCAGCTGAAGGTTTGCTTTCAGCAAGGTTGTATCAGTAACTACAAGGGGTGCACCGATAGAGATTTTTGGGGCCAATACCAATGGCCGATTTTTAACAAGTCACATTGGTTGATACCGATCCGATTGCCAATATGCAGCCGGGCAGCTTGGAGGGCAGCGTCAGGCTGGTAAGTCTGTTGTGGGGGAAGGCAGGAGGGGGGAGGGAAGGGGCA
>NW_017728958.1:120069-120651 GCF_001723915.1 Gavialis gangeticus
GAGTCTATATTTAGTTGTTGTCTAGGGATCCCATTGTGAGGCATTGCACAGTCGAGGTGAGGTGCAAGACAGAGCCATGAGTGGCTTGTCTGGGGGGTGTGGGGGTGGGGGGGCAGCTATGAGCACCCCAGGAGAATATGAGTGGTGTGTGCCCCCAGATCTTCATACAGGGCAAAGGCAGGCTGCCATCGCAGGCTAGAGCCAGGGTAGTGCCAGGCTTTTCCTGACAGGGGTTGAGCCAGGCTGTGCACAGGGCGGGCAGCGGTGGTACTGGGAGGGGGCTTCAGGAGGGCTGCAGCACCCCAAAATTCACCGTAGCCCCCAGCCCCAGCACTTCCACCACTTGCCCTGAGTGCAGCCTGGCCCAGCCCCCCCCTCCACCAGGAAGAGCCCAGCGCCACCCTGACTCCAGCCCACAGTGACAGCCCGACCTGCCCTGCGTGCAGATCCAGGGGCACATACTGCCCATGACCTCTTGGGATGCACACAGCAGCAGGACCTACCCCCCACCCCACGCCCCCCCAGATGAGCTGTTCACGGCTCCATCCTATGCCCCACCCTGGCTGTGCAGCACCTGCCTGT
>NW_017728958.1:125651-134577 GCF_001723915.1 Gavialis gangeticus
CCCATGCCTCCCAGGGTGTGTAGCAGCAAAAGCTGCACCCCCGGACGAGCCACTTGTGGCTCCATCCCGTGCCCCACCCTGGCTGTGCAGCACCTGCCCCAGCCCCAGCCCCAGCCCCACACCCTCCCTTACCACAGGGGCCTCAATCTGCCTCCCTTTATGCCCCTTCCCTCACAACAGACTTCCCAGCTGGACCCGGCTACTCTCTGCACTGCCAGACTGTGCTCCTGGACACCTGCATGCTGCACTGCAGCTGCACGCGTGCACTGGGCATTTATTGGCCACATCAGCCAAAAAGCTGATTGCCCATACTGTCAATTTTCCTTATATCGGTGCTGATCCAATACGGGACAGATGTATTGGTGCACCTCTAGTAACTACCAAGCCTCACTCACAGACCAGATGGCTGAAGCGGGTAGTTGCACTTGAATTGCAGACAAAATATCAAATGATTGAAGGCAAAGGAACAGAACAGGCAGGGAGGCATGTATTGGTAGCTTGTTTTTTCTCATCATGCTTTTGGGCAAGGTCCTCTTTTTGTACAACACCAGCCCTTTAGATGTGATACTTGCTGGTGCCTGTAGGACAGGGGCAGGCAATTATTTTGGGTGGAGGGCCACTTACTGAGTTTTGGCAAGCCATCGAGGGCTGTGTGACAGGCAGCCAGGGGCAGATAAATATTAATTTTCTAAATTTTTTAGGGACCCTGCAGGCTAGATAGAATGGCCTGGCTGGCCGCATCCATTTTGCCCACCCCTGCTGTAGGAGCTACCACAATACAAAGGACACAGCGTGACACTAAGTTAGACCAGCATCTCTGCCTGATGGGGCCATAAAGGATTGGAATGGTTAATCCAGGTCAAAGACACACCTCTGCCTCTCCTTTGCTTTTAGCATCACAGGATCCTAGGGAAGCAGGGCTGGAAGGGACTTCACGGGGTCATCTAATGCAGTCCCCTTCACAAAGCAGAGTCATCCCTGACTAAAACATCCTGGCCAAATGTCCATCCAGCCTGCTCTTGAAAACCTCCAAGGATGGAGATCCCTCAGCCTGGTCCCCATGCCTGCCCACCCTCAGAGTCAGAAAGTTCCTCCTCTTCTCCACCTCGATTTCCTCTGCTGCAGCTTGAGGCAGTTGCTCCCAGTCCTGGCCCCAACACCACAGGGAAACATCTGACTCTATCATCTTAGTAATCACCCTTCAGGTATTTGAAGACTATGATCAAATCCCTCCTCAGTCTTCTCTTCTCCAGACTCCATAATCCTAGCTCTTTCAGCCTTTTTTCTTATGTAGGGTGTTGGACTGGCAGCCTGCAGGCTGCTGCAGCCATCTGTCCCACCACCCCATGGCAGGGAGGAGGGGGGCCCATGCCATTGGTGCGCCCTATGCAGCGGAGAACAGGGGTGGCACATCACCAGCACTGCACACGTGACGTGGGAGTTGGATCCTAAGGCTGGTGGGACCAATGACTAGCCCTGCTCTTCTGTATCACCAGCTGTTTTTTCCTATATGCTTTGAGCCCCACTTGGTGTCACTACCCCTGGGTACAAAGAGAAGACAATGGCATGCAGGGGAGCAGGTCCCTCTCTGAGAGGCAGTGTTTTTGGGTGCACATGCAGCGCAGCATGAAGGCAGCTACCCTGCTGCCAGCTCAGAGGTGGTGTGCACTGAGCAGGTGTGGCATGTCTTAGTGCAGTACTCCCTGGCATCATCGCTGGCTGGGGTCAACATGTCCTCATTAAGCTAGTGCGTGCATCTTTGCCCTACAGAGTGCAATGCAGATATGCACTCTTCCCCCCCAATAATCCAGGCACACAGAGGGGATTTTTCAGGGGGGGGGCATACCCCTTAAAACCCCTGCTGTGGACTTTGCAGTTACCAGGCAGAAGCTCTCTCCTGTGCCCTACACAAATGCACAGGCAAAGAAGGGGAGTCTTTCCCACAGGCGTCATGGGGTAGCCCAATTGGCTGTCCTGAGAGGAGCCAGCTGGCTACCAATCCCATGCCGTTTCCAACATTCCCCATTCATTAGTCCAGGTGAAGAACTTCTACAGTAGCTGTGCGATTGTGAAAAACAAACTTGCAAACTTTGGAGCCCGAGGCACAAAAGGAACAGGATTGCTCCATGCATGAGTCAAGGGGCTGAGCAGACATTACTTCATGGGTCTGGGGTTAGGAAAGTTTTCAGACTTTTCTTTTTCAAACTAGAGCAGTTCTTGTGCTTCTCTTAGCCCTTATGCAAACCTCATGGCCATCACATTGCCAGGGCCCGCGCTGGAGTCATTCCTAGCTTTCATCTGATCACATTGCATTGGTTACTAAAATTAGACAGGATACTAAGAAAAAAGGCCCGATTGCATGTTAAGGAAAACTACTTTCTGTTGTAGCAGATGGTGGGAAAATCCCTGTGTTTAGTAGCCAAAGGTATGAAAAAAAAACCCAACCCTATTTACACCGTTCAAAATCAGAGAAGACTGAGAGGACAGACATGGACAGTTTTCAGATTAATAAGCAGTAATGGGCATCACTAAAAACAAAGGAGACTTAGGGTGGAGATCAGGAAAAATAATTGAATTGTAAAGATAGTTAAACACGGGACTAGCTTGGTGAATCTCTCATGGAGGGAGTCTCAGGGCAGGGTAGACCGCTGTTTGTCCAGCATGGTTTTGAAGAGCAGTCGGTCTGCCGGGGGTCAGGGAAGGGAGTAGATGACTTCCCAAGGACGTCCTCTCCTGCTGGCTATAGGATCACAGTGTTGTAAAGTAAGGCTGGGAGGGACCGTTGGAGGTCATCTACTCCAGCCGTCTGCCTAATTCAGTGGAGATTTTTTCCCTTGATGTTCAGAGCCACATGTTGAGAGTCTAAGTCACCCCATTATGATTCAGTAGCAGGTGTTGGGTGGTTGTGTTGGCCCCCAGGGTAGATCTGGGATGAATTGCACTTCAGACCATGCTCCTTCATGGACCTGCCCTTGGGGCAGCCACAGTTTGGCTTCCCAGGACAGGGAAGGGACACGTGAGTGAGGAAAGTGCCCCATGGCAAGGAATGGTTACAGGGATGGACCACCCCCTGCCTGGGAAAATCCTGTGCCCTCATGCTGCTTCCATCCTCACCGGCAGGGCAGTTCCTTAGGGACTGGGCACTGCTTCCACTCAAGTGAGGGTATAAGGCTACAAACAGACACTGCATTTGTCCCGGGAGAAAACATTTTCTGCTGGGGCAAAGTGTGCTCGTTCCAACATCTATGCCCGTTGTCCTGTGACAAACCCTAAAAAGGCTCATGGGAGAGGAAGTGCTGACACTTCATCCCAAGACATCACAAAGTGCGTCTGAGCAGTTGTCCTCAGACTTGATCCTTGAAGCAATGGCAGAAAAGCAGGAGGGCATTCAGCTGCTCACTACACCCTGATCAGAAGGGCGACGAGGCACGGATATGCCAATCCCAGGATATTTCTGTTCTGGGACAAACACAGGAATGACTTGTCCCAGCACAACTGCGACGTCCCTTCCTAGCCTAAGAGTACTAGCCATGTAGCTTGTCCCTTCCTGCATGGAGAGGCTTCCAAATAGAAAACTCCTGTTCTTCTGGCTCCCAGGATGTGCTCCGGGGTGGCGCTCAGGTCCAGGATCAGCTACCCGCACAACACATTTAATGTATGCATCGGGGCCCTCTGCTCAACTGAGGGAGCCGTTCAGGGAAGCACATGAGCCAGTGCTCAACTTTGATTTCCACGGACACGCTGGGGTCTAAGACAGGAGGTGAGCCGGGCAGATTTCATGAGTTAAGGCCTCATTCAGGCCAAATTTGGGAACTTCAAGTTACTGCCCCCCACCAAACAAATCCCTAGGGAAGCACCCAAATATGTGACCTGATATGTGGGAGGGCAGAGCACCCACAGCTCACGCAGACATTATTTTGGTTGTGAAACGTGGCGATTTGGACCCCTTGCTTCTGATAGAGACCCATGTGCTCACATCCCCTCAAGTCTGAGTCCAACCATCTTCCTATGTAGAAAATACCTTTGGGAGGTCTTTTGCTTTGAGGGGCTGTATTATTAGGGCTAAACTGGTTCAAGGCTCTAAATTGAAGTCTTTCCTGAGTATCAGATAACCAAGAAATCCCTTGTAGTTATTTCCAGCGGCGTGGTTCTGGTCCAAGCCAGCTGAGCAGCGGAGAACAAGCTGATGGCATGAGGGCACGTACAGTACATCCAATAAACCAAGCAGCTTGGCACAGACGTTGGGCAAGCAGATTGGCACTGAAACTTGTGGCATGCCCTTGCCAGACATGAGCTTAGCTGCTACATTTCAGCCCAGCTTGTATAATTTGCCTTTTGCAAGAAGTAACATTTGGTCCAATCTCCCAAATGCCATGCACCAAGATCAGCAAAGCAGTAGGGTGAAACCACCTTGTATATCCTTTGGGAGCTGAGACTAGGAAAACATTGGGCAAGGGTTAACCAGAGAGACTGAAACCACATTTCCCTAATTGCATAAAACTCAAAAATCCGTGGCAAGTTTTAGACACCCTGATGTAATGACCACAGCAGCAAATCAAAGGAATTTGGGGTTGTTTCAGATTTCAGGGAAAACAGATACTAGTCGTGTGGGATGTGCTTCACACTTTTGTTTTAAATTTTGGATCTTTAGAGGGTTGCCAAAGGAGTAATAAGGAAGAACAGGTCAGGATATAAGCTGTATAAATAGGCGTATACGCACACGCGTACATACATAAATGTGTATGTGTGATGTACTTTATACATATATACGTGGGTGTGGATATACATATATTCTTGCGTGTGTTTGTAAATACATTGAAATTCATTCACTGAATAAATGTATAATGAAATTTAAGTTCATATACACACACACATATGTATGAATAAATGAATGTGTGTATATGTATATGAATGCACACACAAATGTGCTTGTGTCTATATGTGTGAATATATTTATATATGTATGTGGGGGTGCAAATGTGTGTATATATATAGATATAGATATGCCCACATGTCTGTATATACAGTGTGTATATATATATAGTGTGTGTATGTGTGTGTATATATATATATATATTGTGTGTATATATATATACACGTACACACACATATACAGAAATCAGTGACTGTCACATTTGGTTCTGAAACTTGAGTATTTGGACCCCTCATTTCTCACAGAGACCCACATGCTCACATCCCTGAAAGTCCAAGTCACAACTTCCTATGTAGAAAATGCCTTCAGGCGGAGACACTGTAGTTGCTCCGGTGTATTTGTCCTTGGCGTTAAGCTGAAATATTGACAAAGAGCGCGTCCCCTCCTGCTGTCCCATGCTATTGTGACCATTGTGGAGAACATGGGATTTGCCTGTATTTTTAACATGTTCTCATCCTTCCCGTATTGTGGAACGTAGCAGAGCCCTGTTTAAATCTCTCTCCCTCCTTTTAGTAAATGAGCAGACAAAAATGTGCGGCAAACTTTTAAGCTCCTCGAAAAGCTGATCACCATGTTAAAATGAAAAAAGGCAACTGTGTCAAGACAGCAGACAGCAAACAGTCTCTCCAGTGCGATAAATGAACCCTGGTGAATAACAACACTTACATGAGCCTTGTCTCAGGAAATCGCTCTCCTTGCCTGGTATCATAAGTCACTTGTTTTGTGTTCAGACTTTAATGCAGCTCTCAATAGATGCAAAATGAAAGGTGATGGGAGGGTACCTATCCCCCAGAGTGGGAAAAAAATAAGCTGTTTCCCTAAGTCTCATTTGGGGAATCTACTGTTGGTGATTTATTGTAAGCTGCTCTGCACCTTTTTGGATAATAATAATAATAACAGCAGCACTAACACTAGCAATGATAATGATAATGTGCTGTTGGTGTCTTGCACTAGCATGGGGGAGACACAAAATGTCAGGGGACCAGCGGCACGGTTAGGGCAGCTGAGCTCTTCCTAGGATGCTGTGGATGTTCAGACACAGTCGGTCCCTCGGCAGAGCCTTGCACGTGTATTTAATTACCAGCTGCTTCTCATGAAGTCAGCTCGGGATCCCCTTTCCATCTTCAGTGGAAGCTGATGAGGCCCTGGCACTGCCCTGAAGATGCTGCCCTTTCTCGTTTCTGGAGAAGAGATGCTTGAGGTCTGGGATTCTGCTCTTCTTTCCCCCCCGCTTGGTGCGAGCACTTTCAGACCTGCAAAAGAGAAGCGAGCAAGGTGGGTAGCGCCAGAAAGCTGAGCTGGAAATCTGCTTTTTGCGGCTCAAGGCAACAAGCAGCTCCCACAGATCTGAGATAGTGCTAAGTACATAGTTGCCCTCCTGACTCATGGTGCACAGCCTGCAGATAAGCCTTTCCCCTGCACCCTATTGGCCTGATCTCTACTCAGACCTACCTGGAGGAAATTAGATTTGCGTTGGTGGGTGGGTTTATTGAGTTTATACTCTTTGCTTTAAAGGAAGCACAGAACAGCGAGGAATCAATCATCGAGCAGTCAAATAAACTGAGGGCGAGGCTGTTCCAGCCCTCCCCAGCCTGGCGCTGGGCCTAGACATGCTGGTAAAAATGAACAGGTCCTGCTTTTGAGCTAGACCCAAACCCATTGCAGGCAGTGGGCTTCAGGCTGTCCCGGGAAACGCATTTCCCCTGCACTGCCTCTGATCAGGACTTTGGGACCACTGGAGAGGAGCCTGCCCACAAAAAAGCCATCTTGGCTTTCCCCGAAGCCAGCTCGTGCTGGGGAGAGACTTGCAGAGCGGAGTCGGGGCTGTGGGGATGGCTGTGCGGTGTTGGCCTGGGCAATGCAGCTGGTGTCCAGAGACCTCTCCAGGGCACGGGCATCTGTGCCTGTTTATTCAACGCACTGGGCAGGATTTGCTCCTGAATTGTGCGGTGAGAGTCCTGGCACACTTTCATCTAAGAGCCTGGTGATTTGGGCTCTCCGACTGGGAGACTTGGGCCTCCCAAGGGTCAAACTCACCTCTGGTGTCCCCTGGGGAATGCCCTCACCCCCTGAGAGGTCTGGGATCCCCAAGCAGCTCCTTGCCCAAGCGGGGGGAGATATGGGCTGGACAAGCTGAGCAGGGCATGAAGCCAAGTCTCCTGCTTCCTGGGCGAGTGTGCTAATCACCAGTCTCCTGTGCAAAAGGTGGGTGCTGTCCTGAAAGACAGCCAGTGTGTGCATGCTGCGTGCAGCCTGATTTGGCTGGTGCATGCTAGGTATGCTCTGAATCAGACAGCGGGGCTGGGACAGGAGCCCGAAGGGCACGTCTCCACTTTTGCCCAAGGTAGGCACTGAGCGCATCGGCTGGGGCAGTTCAGACCAACTCGCCCCTCGATCTGGCAGTCACAAAGGGGCATTTTAGCAGCCCGCCCAGAGCACCACGTGCTCTGGGCTCCCAGTCTCTGCATGTATTGTCCGTGGATGTGGAAATGAGGATGAGGAATCAGGGTGGCAGCAAGCTCCAGCTCTCAGAAGCGGCATTACTTGGAAGAGGAAGAGACTTTGCTTTCTTGGAAACCCCCCGGCCCAGCAGTGCCCACATGCACTCGACAGCCCCCGGCACCTGCGCCTCTCTCAGCGCTGTGTGTGTCCAGGCACGTAGGTCAGCTCATCCCACCAGGCTTCATATACCAGGGTGCAAGATGTGATGAACAAGCTGCGTCCAAGCGCAGTGCAGTCCAGGAGCTTTGACCAGGCATGGACATACGAACAGTTTCTCGCTGGATGGAAGGGATGGGCTGTACCCATGGCAGCTCTTCCACCGTTATTGCCCAAGTGCTCGGTCTTCACCAGAGATGAGGAGACGCTAAACTGCGGTCACCGTCTTTCACTGCCAGCTCCCACGTATTAGTGGGGTAACAGGGTACGCGCAGGCAGTTAGTGCTGAGTAGCTGATGTGCAGTAAAGTCCTGCCCTCTTTTACTCCGTGGTCAATGACTCACCCACCTACACCCTAAAATGCCTTCTGCCTTTCCCACCTAATAAGCCAATGCAGGGGAGGCAGAGCATGTTCATGCCAGGATCCGTCTCCTTTGATTTTGTTTTCCTGATAAATGATCATGAGAAAAGCAAGCTGAGACAGTTGCAAGCCGCTTGATAGTCCACTAACTCTGACAGACTTTCACAAGACCCGTGGCACGGCTGTACGAGCACTCGTGGTGCACTGGTGTGGTGCCAGAGGACTGGAAGAGGGCCAGCGTGGTTCCCATCTTCAAAAAGGGGAAGACAGAGGACCCAGGGAACTATAGGCCAGTTAGTCTTACCTCGATCCTGGGCAAGCTTTTTGAGAGAGTTATCCTGGCGCATGTCCATGAGAGGCCAGGGGGGAGATTATGCTTAGGGGCAACCAACACAGGGTCATTAGCAGCAGGTCCTGTCAGACCAACCTGGTGGCCTTCTACGACCAGGTCACCAGATCATTAGATGCAGGGGTAGCAGTGGACATCGTCGTCCTGGACTTTTGGAAGGCCTTTGACACTGTCTCTCACCCTGTTCTCATCAAGAAACTGGGGGGCTGTGGTGTCGACACCCACACAGTCACATGTGTCGCCAACTGGCTGGAGGGCTGCAGCCAGAGCGTGGTGGTGGACAGGTCATTTCCGACCTGGAAGGACGTGGGCAGGGGGGTCCCCCAGGGCTTGGTCCTCAGGCCCGCACTGTTCAACAACTTCATCAGTGACTTGAATGAGGAGGTAAAAAGCATCCTGCTCACATTTGCTGATGACACTAAGATGTGGGGGACGTGGGCACGCTAAAAGGGAGGAATAGGCTCCAATCGGACCCAGACAGGTTACAGGGGTGGGGGGACGAGAACAAGATGGGATTCAACACAGACAAGTGTAAGGTGATGCACCTGGGGAGGAAGAACCAGCACCAGACCTACAGCTTGGCGAACTCCCTTCTCGGCAGGGCAGAGGCAGAAAAGGATCTGGG
>NW_017728958.1:139577-154770 GCF_001723915.1 Gavialis gangeticus
CCTGGGGGTTTTTAAGAGGAGGTTAAATGAACACCTTGCTGGGGTCGTTTGACCCCAGTACTCTTTCCTGCCATGGCAGGGGGTCGGACTTGATGATCTACTCACGTCCCTTCTGACCGGACCAACTATGAAACTATGAAACTAAGACCTTGCACAGGCCCATTTGGAGACGCAGCAAGTGGCCAGGTTTTGAAAAGAGATCGGCTCCCAACCCACTGGACCCATTTGAAAATCTAGTTGCAGCTGTCGGATGTGCTGGAGCACCCCCTTTGCATTTGTCTTGTGCTGGGGGGGGGCTGCAACCTAGCTAGCCCATCATAGGCCCAGAAGCACCAGCGATGTGTTATCTTCAAATGACAGCCAGTGCAAAAATGGAAGCAACGTGTTGCCCTGCTCTGCAGCCCTCTATGCTGTGCTGGCTAGTCTATGCTACTTAGGGCAGAACCAAAAGTGCACGAAGTCAGCCAAAAAACAGCCCGAGAGACGAGTATCTCCGGAGATGAGTCACAAAAGAGTTGAGCACTAACGGCTGCCCTGTCCCCAAGGGGCAGTTACAGGGAATTTCTCCCAAAGACGGCGAGCGTGGTCTGCTTGATCGGACTCCAGGGATCTTGCAACACGACAACGAAATATTTGTAAACACTGGCAGATTCCTCGCCGGCAATGTTTTCGACCCGCCTTAGGAAACACACGCAGAAGATAAGAGTACTTGAAAACTCTCAGGGAATGGAGTAAGTGTCTGCTTGTGGGTAAGCGCAAAGAAGCTGGGATCCTGTTCTGCAGACTCCCTGCAACAAATCCCTTTCTTCTTCTTTGCATTTAAAAGAATCCAAATGAAGTTAGCACCAATTTTTCCAGAGTCTCCAGCCAGCCTCCATGGAGAGCAGAGAGTCTTGGTGGCGTTTTAAAGGTATTTAAAGGCATTTTAGAAATGCCTCGGTGACTTAGGAGTTCAAATTCCATTTTCAGGAACAACGTGGTTCGAGGTCTTTCAAGGTTTTTTTAGGCACTCAGCTTAAAAATCCCATGCACTAATGTCTACAGCAATTAGGCCCTGGTGCCAAGGCCAGGCTGGGTGTGGACCCCAGACCACCTGAGGAGGGAGGCCACACCTGGGGCGTTGCCTGGGCCAGCCGGTGCCTGCTGGCTCCAAGCAGAAGCGTGCACAGGCACTTTGCCAGTTTGCACTACTGCCTGCGAGCACGGGAAACACATGGCCTGTATTCAGCAACAGCAGGGCCCTAAACAAGCAGTTGCATCCACATCTGCAGAGGCAGGTTTGCTTCTGCTTGGTTCTCTGGTCCTGTCCCCCCCAACTACCACTTTTTTTACCCCAAACTAGGTTTCCTCCACCCCCGTGCTGCACAGCTGCAGTTTTGACACCAGGCTTAGGGGGAGCTGCAGGGACTGGATGCCCGGGACAGGCTGGTGGGAGGGATGAGCCACGGTCAGGGGGCCTGGGAGCCGTGGCCCACCCCCTGCACCACCGTGGCCATCCCACTGCTCGTGGGGTGCTGAGCAGGCTGCACCTGGGAGAGGGCTGACACCACGGTTCTGCCCCAGCACCGCAGGCAGCGGGGCAGAGCGGGAAGAGCCATGAGTCAGGCCCAGCTTTGAGTCACGCTTCCCATCTGGAGCTTCTCCAGGGGCTGCCAAGCACGGCACATCCCTCCCACGCACGGTGCAGCCCAGCCACGGGCAGAGGGAATCCAGGCCGGGAGGCTGAGGCGCAGGCGGCCCTAAGGATAGGAGAGCTGGCAGGTTAACGAATGCATGGCGTATGCTGCAAGCCCTGCCAAGTGGCTTTGAGCAAGGCCCTGGATTAATCCCAAGGAGGTTTCCAGTAAGTGAAAGTCATCAAGGTGTTATTACAAGAACCCAGAGCCCTCCGTGGCTTGTGGAGCTGCATCGCCACCTGCTGCAAAGCAGCAATGATGAGGATAACGATTACAGATGGAGCTGCGAACCCTAGTGAAGTCCGGGGCATAAAAGAAGTCCAAATTTAATCAGGCGCCACAGCAACCCCTTAACTAGGTGATGTCAGTGCTGGATGGACACGGGCAAAAACATGGTTCACAGGGAAACAATGCAAATGGTATAGGCAGGAAAGCTTCCCGTGTGTGTACCTGGCTATTTGCATATGCAAATGGCAATGCGGTGCATGCAAGCACAACCGTTATCTGCAATAACTGCATGGGTGAAGCTTAGGAGCTACAGAGCTGGTGTTGTGACTCGGACACCTAAGTGAAGGGTGCTCTGGGAGTTCATGTGATATACATGTTGCCAGCAGATCAAGGGCACTGATTCTTCCCCTCTATTCAGCACTGGGGAGGCCACAGCCAGAGTCCTGTGTCCAGTTTTGCCCCCCCCCATTGCAGAAAGGATGTGGACACATTGGAGAGAGTCCAGCGGAGGGCAATGCAAATGGTCGTGTGGCTGGGGGACATGACTGGTGAGGAGCGGCTGAGGGAAATGGGTTTATTTAGTCTGCAGAAGAGAAGACCGAGGGGGATTGAACAGCAGCCCTCAGCTCCCCACAGGGGGTTGCAAAAAGGATGGAGCTGGACTGGTCTCAGTGGGGGCAGATGGCAGGACAAGGGGCAATGGGCTCATGTTGCAACATGGGAGGTTTAAGTTGAATATTAGAAAAAACTTTCTCGCTAGGAGGGTAGTAAAGCCCGGGAACAGGTTACCTAGAGAGGTGGTGGAAGCTCCATCCTTGGAGGTTTTTAAGGCCTGGCTCAATTAAACCCTGGCTGGCATGAAGACGTTGGGGCTGGTCCTGCTTGGAGCAGGGGTTGGACTAGATGGGACCTCCGGAGGTCCCTTCCCACCTGCATTGTCTAGGGTACTGTGATTCTGGCAAGATCTAGTGATAGGCTCAGGTCCAATAGGCAAAGACCCCGATCCAGCTCACGCTGCAGTCCCCAAAGTCAGGCCTAGGTCCTCCTGCCCCTAGCAGTGCCTTGGGGCTAGCATGGGTAAGGCAGGATGTCCGTAGCTCATGGATGTGTGGCTGCCTCCATGTCGCTGCTCTGCATTTTGAACTGGCTGACCTGGGAGCAGCCTTCAGCATACGTCCATGGCAAGGACTGAGCTGAAACCTCTGGAGATGTCACAAGACACCCCTGGTTCTCTGAGACAAAATGGAGAGGTATCCTTGAGAAGGGGAGATGGTGACCAGCCCTCTGAGGGTCACCTGGCAGGGCCTGGGCAGGCAGCAAGGTAAATAGGGCAGTGATGTTTCCTCCTCTTCTTCATCCACGAGGTGAGGACTCACACCAACACCCTTGGGTGCTCTAGAGCAGCAGCCCAGGTCACCTCCCAGACCACAGCATCTCGCTGCATCCGGAGATGAAGTGTGGGGGGAGTCCTACCAGCCCCTGGGGTCCTGTCCTGCTTTGATGGCGGACAGGGCAGTGCCTCCTGGATTATCTTTGCCAGCATTTAACAGGCAGCATCCCCTCCTCTGCATTTCTGCTGGCTGGGGCTATTCAGGCAGAGGATTGTGGCTTTGCTCCATGTGTGAACACCCTTATCCTGGAACAAGGGCGCCCACACTTGCAGTCACTTTGCAGGATTCACTGCACGCTGAATTCACACCCTCCCCTAACCCGTGTTAACTTCCCCGCGTGGGTGGCTGGAAGGGAACGGCAGCGCTGCAGGATGTGGCCCTTCTGCTAGTAACAAGGGGTTGGGTGTTTGACGGGAGAAGACATCTCTCCGGGGGGGAAAGAAGGGGCTACAGCACGTCTCCCAGCGCTGGAGCCGCACCCAGGATAACACACCCAGCCGTCAGCGCCTGTGGTCTGCTCCATCTGGATCACAGAGCTTGCTGCTCACTGCCAAGGCATTTGTCGGCTCTCTCAGCTTCCTTGTAAAACGGAGCATTCGCTCCAAAAGCCCGTTAAACGCCTCCCAAAGCCAGGGCAGGCGCTGTATCTCTCCTGCCGGATCACTGTTTATTTGCTCATGAATGTTTTACAGCCTCTTGGTACCAGACTCCCCAGAGCTCTCGGGCTCTCCTCGGTGTCTCGTCCCGACCCCCGCTCTGCCGGGCAGGGGAGCGAGGCTTGCCCGTGCTTTGCTCCAGGGAGCTTTTCCCCATTGCTAATCACAAGTCCCAGGCTTGCCATGATTTCTGCTCTGCTCTTGACCAATAAACCACTGGGGCTGGTATTTTGGGCAGTGCAGGAGGACACTCCTGGGCTGGACATACCCCCAGGGGAAGTCACCCTGCCCCAGGCACAGCGCCGTCTCGGAAAGGGAAGAGCAGCTGCACACGGGCGTGCTACACGGCTGGACTGGCCACGTGTGCACTTGCTGGGGAGTGCTGACACCCAGACCCGCTCCGTGCTGGGTGCGTATCAAAATCTGCCACAGAAAACTCGCAGCCTAAAGAAAAAAGAAGCTGGACCACACAGCAACATCTTCCTGAGCCTGGGCAAGAAATGCAACATCACCCTGAGCAGACTGGGCCACCCCTGGGAATTTGTCTCCCTGCCTCTTCCTTTTTTTGCTATCACTGCGCTGCCTTTTCTCATCAGACCTGAAGAACGTCTTGCATTCGAAAGCTTGCCTCACTCGGCCCCAGCTCGGCAGCTGGTCCAACAGAGGACATCGCTGCCTTGCTACGTCCCTCCTCACAGACAAACTGGTCCCAGAAGCAATTCGGTCTGAATCACAGCGATTCGTCTGTGTGAGAGAGGGCAGGTCCGCGAGAGAGATGGTTAAACGAGTGGGGACGTGCAGGCCAGCGACCACGTCGCAGGCTAGCTGGACAAGTCTAAGGATGCTCATCAGTGCTATAACTCGTCAAGTCGGAGCCTCCTGCTTGGAGGGTCTTGCCCCTCTGCTCAGGGTCAGACTGATGCTACATTTGGGGTCTGGAAGGAATTTGACCCCATGGTCAGACTGGTGTGGACTGGGTGGGGGGGGCAGCTTGCCATCCTCTATAGGCAGGAGCGTGGCCTCTACCTGGGGTCTCTTGACCATATAGTAACAATCTTTTATAGCAGCAGGACGTTGGCTGCCGCGGCTCCCTGCTTTACCTGTGGCAGGTATCGCGTCAGGGCTGACGGTGCTCTTATCTAGAGTTTTAGTGCTGGATTGTATGGGACGGTTTGGATAGGGAGGATCCTGCCTCCAGCGGGGGCCTGGACTAGATGTCCAGGTCCGCGTTTGGCGCGGTGGAAACTGCGGCTTGCAGGGTCCTTCCAGGTCGGGGGGTGCCTGCGGTGTGAGCCTCGGGGAACAGGCAAGGGAGCTACAGGAGGAGGTGGCGAGGCTCCAAAGCATCCTCCACCATGAGGACTTCATCGATTCGATGCTGGAGGAGACCTCCAGGATTGTGGAGGAAGACCTGCCAGGGGCCGCGCTAGAGAAGAGAGAGGACACGGGCACCCACGAGGGTGGAAGCGGGAAGCTTGTGACCTCTGGCAGCAAGTAGAAATCTTCACCCCCACCTGCGGCAGTTTGCCTCTGACTACTACCCCATGCTGCTCATCCACGTGGGCACCAATGCTACTGCCAGGGGAGACCCTGAGCAGATCAAAAGTGTCTCCAGGGCCGCGGGTGCAAACGTGAAGGGGACGGGGGCCCAGGTTGTGCTCTCGTCGACCCTCCCCGCCAAGGGAAAGGGCCCGGGAAGGAGCAGGTGCATCCTGCAGATCCAGGCCTGGCTGCGCAGGTGTTGTTGCCAGCAGGGCTTTGGCTTCTTCGACCCTGGGATGTTGTTCTAAGAAGAAGGATGGCTGGGAAGAGACGGGATCCACCTGGGAAGAGATGGGATCCACCTGGGAAGAGACGGGATCCACCTGGCAAAGCGAGGGAAAAGCATCTTCGCAGACAGCTCGCTAGCCTAGTGACAAGGGCTTTAAACGAGGTTTGCCAGAGCCCTGAGGGGAACGCGCCTCCGGATCCAGCCTCGCCTCATTCCCTGGAAAAAATCCTGGAGCAGATCCTCAAGGAATCCATCCTGAAGCACTCGGAGGAGAAGAAGGTGATCAGGAGCAGTCAGCATGGGTTCACCGGGGCAAGCCCTGCCTGACCAACCTGACTGCCTTTCTGTGACAAAGTGACTGGCTCTGTAGATGCGAGGAGACCCATGGATGTGGTGCACCTTGATTTCAGCCGGGCTTTTGATACGGCCTCCCACAGCATTCTCGCAGGCAAGCTGAGGAAGTACGGGCTGGATGAATTGACTGTAACATGGATAGAAAACTGGCTGGAGCATCGGGCTCAGAGGGCAGTAATCAATGGCTGGATGTCTAGTTGGCAGCCGGTGTCAAGTGGAGTGCCCCAGGGGTCGGTCCTGAGGCTGGTTTTGTTCAGTGTCTCCATCAGTGACCTGGGAGCTGGCACAGAGCGCATCCTCAGCAAGGTCGCAGATGACACCAAGCTGGGGGGAGTAGTAGATACACTGCAGGGTCGGGCTAGGATTCAGAGTGACCAAGACAAATTGGAGGATTGGCCCAAAAGCAATCTCATGAGGTTCAACGAGAACAAGTGCAAAGTCCTGCACTTAGGACGGAGCAATCCCCTGCACCGGTGCAGCCTGGGGCTGACTGGCTGGGCAGCAGCTCTGCAGAAAAGGACCTGGGCAGGACAGGGGACAAGAAGCTGAATATAAGCCAGCAGTGTGCCCTTGTTGGCAAGATGACTAATGGCATCCTGGGCTGCATCGGTAGGAGTGTTACGAGCAGGTCAAGGGAAGTGATTATTCCCCTCTATTCAGCACTGGGGAGGCCACATAGAGTCACAGATTCAGAGACGTTAGGGGCTGGAAGGGACCTCACAAGATCATCAGATCCAGCCCCGTGCGCTTGGGCAGGAAAGACTGCTGGGGTCAGATGACGCCAGCAAGATGGGCATCAAGGTGTTTTTTCAAGATCTCCAGGGAGACCCTCAGCAATCGAATTGTAAAGTTTTTCCTTATGTCCGGTCTGAAGCAATCTTCAATCAGCTTGTGCCCATTGTTTCTTGTCCTCCCCTGGGGCGCCTTGGTGAAGAGTTGCTCCCCCAGGCCCTGATGCATGCCCCGATATACTTACAGGCTGCCACCAAGTCCCCCCTGAGTCTTCTCTTCTCCAGGCTGAACAGTCCCAAGTCTTCCAGCCTCTCCTTGTATGACCTGCTCTCCAGACCTCTCACCGTGCGCGTGGCCCTCCTTTGGACTCTCTCCAGCTCCTCCACATCCTTCCTGAAGTGCAGCGCCCAGAGCTGGACGCAGTGCTCCAGCCGCGGTCTCCCCAAGGCCGAGTAGAGCGGGAGGATGACATCTTTAGTCTTGCTTGAGATGCTCCGGCGGATGCATCCCAGTGTTTGATCAGCTCTGCCAGCTACGGCATTGCATTGGTGGCTCGTGTTCATTTTGTTGTCTATCATGACACCAGGTCTCATTTAGCCGTGGCGCTGGCAAGACTAGCACTGCTGAGCCTGTAAGTGTGTTGTGGATTATCCCTCCCCAGATGGGGCACTTCACATTTCTCTGTGTTAAACCAAATCAGGTTATGATCTGCGGCCATCCGCCCATCTCGCGAGCCTGTCCAGGTCAGTCTGTATCCCCAGCCTGTCCTCAAGAGTGACTGCACGCCCCCATAATTTGGTGTCGCCCGCAAACTTTGCCAGTAAACTTTTAACACCAGAATCCAAATCATTGATGAACATGTTGAAAAGCACTGGTCTGAGTACGAAACATCTGGAGTCCTGTGTCCAGTTTTGGGCCCCCCACTACAGAAAGGATGTGGACACATTGGAGAGAGTCCAGTGGAGGGCAATGAAAATGGTTGTGGGCTGGGGGACAGGACTGGTGAGGAGAGGCTGAGGGAACTGGGCTGACTGAGTCTGCAGAAGAGAAGACTGAGGGGGATTGAACAGCAGCCTTCACCTCCCTGCAGGGGGGCTGCAAAGAGGATGGAGCTGGGCTGGTCTCAGTGGGGGTAGATGGCAGGACAAGGAGCAATGGGCTCAGACTGCAGCAAGGGAAGTTGAGGTTGGATATTAAGGAAAGACTTTCTCACTAGGAGGGTGAAGCACTTGGGGTACCCAGAGGTTGTAGCATCTCCATCCTTGGAGGTTTTAAGACGCAGTAGACAAAGTCTTGGCTGGGATGATGTAGCTGGGGCTGGTCCTGCTCTGAGCAGGGGGTTGGATGAGATGTGACTTCCTGAGGTCCCTTCAACCCTCATTCTCTATGACTCTGGGCCTTGTCCCACACAACACTTAGCACTCATTTTATCCAGATCATAGTCATCTTTACCATGCCTTATTCAAATTTAGAACATGTTCTGAGCAGTCTCACACCAATGCTTTCTACAGTCTCTAACATATACAGCTCACTGATTGCTGGTCCCAGCCCAAACGCTGCACCGGAGTCTTGAACTAGCCCCGGCGTGATTATCTCCATGGAGCAGTCCCACGATAGCCGAACACCTGGCACATAACAGCACCTGGGGATAATCCTCCCACCACAACTCATAACTTTGCTATGATCCGAGCTCACTTGGCAAGATAGGATTGCACTGAGCACGTGTCTCACTGCTTGAATGAAGGGATGCTGGCATTTGAAGGGTGGTTAACACATCCAAAATGGCCCATGCAACAAGGCCTTCAGAGCTTCCCTGCTGCTTCCCGGAGATCCTTTCCTCCGATGAATGGGCAGGAATGCAGGAGGTTACCTCTGACCCGTGTAACCTTCTGCAAAACAAAGGCGTACGTGTGGGTATGGGCAGATCTGGGATCTTGCAAGCAGGGTGCAGACAGTGTGTGCATCATCATATACAGCACAGCACACATTTCTTCCAAGTAAAAATAAACTGGAAGCTGTACTAATATTCCAGGGGCCTCAAGCTGTATTATTCAGGTCACGAACAAAGCAAAAACTAACGTAACTTTAATGGAATGTGCAGGAATTTGAGATATCATATCTTATGTATAAAAACGCAACATGATAGGAGGCCAAAATAATCAAAAGATGTTTTTCAGTCTGGTTGTCAGGGGAATTCAAGGTCTTTCCCCTGGTAGCTGTTTGGTGGGTGCAAACTGCCCCCTGACGGCAAGGTGCTGTCATCACACGCATCGCAGGCAGCAAAGAGTTTGTGCCTGCTCCATGCAACACAGGCCATCGAAGGAGTCCAGTCCAGGGTCAACCACTCGGCAGTAACCGTGCCAGGCGCACGGACCCTGCACGTCTCCCAGGGGAACGGAGGTCCCAGCAGCTTGCTCCCGGCCAGCGGGGAGCTCCGTAAGCACAGGTCATGGAGCGAAACCATCCGTGTCTCCAATGTGGCTGGTGAGGATGCTCCCAGGACTGGGCTGCTAAGACTAAATCCTGGATAGATGCTGTCAGTAGACATTGGGGCCCTGAGACCTATGTTTGGAGGTGCATTAAGCCCTGATGGGGGTATTGGTGAGAGCATGTAGGCTGCTGTGACCAGCCCACCTGATAGTCCCCCAATGCCCGTCCCACAGCTCCCCCAAAGGACAGACAAATCCCCCTGCAGTGGAGTCATAGAGACCCCTAGAGAGTCTCAGCACAGAGAGCCGTGGGCTAGGCTCTCAGACATCAGGAGTCAGGGCAGAACCAGCGGAGGACCCAGCAATGCAAGCCGCAGGGGTGCTTGCCTCGTGGGCAACTCATGTAGGGGCTCAGGTTCAGGGGCCAGTCCCCAGATCCAGCACTGGCATATGTGTCATGCAGCTCACTTTGTTTCCAGGTGTATCAGTCCTGGAACAGCAGTGGTCACAAACAGCACACGGGGCACAAGCTTCTTGGAGGGGGTCTCATCCCAAATACCAATAGCCCCTTCCAAGGGGGTAATTCTACCCCCAGTGTGAACCTCATTAGGGAGATGAAGGCAAAAAGCAGACCCCGCTGCTGCCTGCAAGAGTGCCTCCAAAAGCACTGATCCCCCAAAACTAAGGAGATCACAGCCTTCTTCAAAGGCTGTAGGTCAGGAGTGCTCAACCTATTCAGCCCTATGGGTAGGGGAAGAAACATGGGATCAGAACCAGCATGGGATTGATCCATGGGTGCAGTTCAAAGCACTGGGCTGGTTCTGTGCCCTGAATGCCTCTGCAGGGCAATCCCACACGCCGGCCTGACCCCGCGTGCCGGATCTGCGTGCTGGAAGAGCAGAGGCAGCATTCATCGGAAGGGATCAAGATACAGTGAATGCTGCCACCTTTCCCTCACTGCCAAATTTCTGGATCTGTGACTGGATGACACAGCTCTGCAGGCTGGATCCAGCCCATAGGCCTTAGGCTGAGTACTGTTTGAAAGGCCACATTTCAGAGAGCCATCTAATGCCACTGTCTTGCCTATATGTTAACCAGTCATGGACCTGAAATGCAATGGCTGGTGTGGGCAAGTCAGATTTGTCCTCATGGGTCCAAAATTGTCTTGATAACCCTCCCAGACAGCACGCTCCTATCTGAATGCAAAAGCAGAAGTCCATGCAGCAAGTGCTCTCAGTGGGGGCAGATGACAGAAGGAGCAATGGGCTCAAGTTATAGCAAGGGAAGTTGAGGTTGGATATTAGGAAAAACTTTCTCACGAGGAGGGTAGTAGAGCACGGGAGCAGGTGACCCAGAGAGGTGGTGGGCTCTCCATCCTCGGAGGTTTTGAAAATCCAGCTTGACAAAGCCTTGGCTGGGATGATGTAGTTGGGGCTGGTCCTGCTTTGAGCAGGGGGTTGGACTGGGTGTCACCTCCTGAGCTCCCTTCACACCCTCATTTTCTATGATTCGATGATTTCTAAGGCAGAGAGCAGAAGACAATTAACTGCTTTTCCTTCCCCTGAAAGCTGCACATTTCACTTCCCCCTGTCCAGGGTCCCTCTCTGCCGGCAGTAGGACTCTGTTCCCGAATGGGGTATTTAAGACTTTCTGAACAAGGTCTTGATTTCAAGCTGCAGGCCATCAAAGAGCTTTATATTTTCATTTCTCTTTGTTCCGGCCTCTCCAACCTTCTCCGTGGGGCTCTTTCATTACTGGAAGTGCTTTTTTTTTTTTTGCAGTAGCAGCCAACATCCACATCAGCCATTAAGAACCCTGGCCAAGCAGACAAAAGGCCGGTGTTTCTGCAGGTTTGATCTCAATGCTAAAGGCAACAGGGAGTTCATGTTTTCTTGGGTGCATTTAAAAAGTAAGTACACGCCAAGTTCCTGGCTCTCCTTTCCACTACCCTGATGAGTTCTGGCTCGTTCTGGGGGATTAAGAGTTTGACTAAAGTCATTAGAAACAAGAGGCTGCATCCTCTGCCTGTGTCAAGCTGGAGTCACTCCATTCAAGGATATCCAAAATCCTAGGACAACATGGACATACAGCTAGAATCTGGGTCGATATATTTAATCATTCCCTATAGGTATAGGTATATATGCATGTGTATATATATGTATGTGTTTATGTACAGGTACACGTACATGTATGTGCACATGTTTTATGGATGTGCGTAGGTCTAGAACATGGTATTCCAAAGGTATAACAGTTCAGGACACAGCACCCAAAAATATTTTACAGGCTTCTGCATTAACACAGTCTCTCGTTCTCACACACATGTATACACACGCACACAAACACACATGCATGCACATGCAGACGAACACACACAAGCCCTGGCACTGTCAACACATTCATCCACCACCGGGATGACAAGGTGCTGTAAGCACGTAGGGTACCACGCACACATATGTGCACACTCACTTACTTGTTAATATAAGCCCCAAGTATTTCCTGTTAGTTTAATGAGGATTTTGGATAGTTGCTTGCAAGGCCTCCCGCCCCGCTCACTGGCCGGCTGCCGAACAGGGTAACTCCGGTGCCTGAGCGGGTCAGGCCTGTATCTGGTGGGGATGCATGGAGCTGGGGGGGACCTGAGCGCTGCTTTTGGCAGATCCCTTTAAGCAAGCCTGGCTCACAGGGGCACTGCCGGAGATTGCATCTCAGCCTATTCACGAGGTATAACAAGAGGGAGTCAGGCTGGAAAGGACAGGGGTTAGGTCCACCAGCAAGCTGCAGCCCCGCTAATGACCACAGCCATGTAGCAAATACAGGAAGGCCAAGCATGCTGCTGGAGGGCCCTTTCTGGGAACAGAAGAGTTGCCCCTTCCTGGGCAGCTCTCTGACACCACCCTCACTGCCCAGACCCCAGTGACTGCAAGTGCATTTTGCCATGCCCTGATGAGATGGAGAAGCAGATCGCAGCAGCTCTATCCATCTCTAGCTCCAAACACAGGGGCAGGCCCATGGCTTGGCTGTGCGGTGGCTGCAGCCCAGGGGACGACATCCAGTTCTCCTACGATATTCATGATGCATCAGGTCCCCAGGTCTCTGTTGCAGGCAGTGATGGGTGTAGGAGAGAACTGCATCTGCCAATTAACTCGTTCCGTCTAACGGGCATTGCTCAAAGGCTCTGATATGGCCCTGTCCCTCTAGCAGCAGGGACGATTGCAGTCCTGAATGCAGCCCCGCTCCCCCCCGCCCAGGCAAGGGAGTGCCGGTTCCTTTACAGAGGCTCAGCCAGCCCCAGGGCTGCATGGTTATAGCCGCCCGGTACTCAATTCCCACCCATAGGGATTAAAGACATCTGATGCCTAATCCCCCAGGAGTGAGATTCAAGGCCTTTCCCTTCCCGTATTGGAATTCAAGGCATCTAAGCCCCTCGCTCCCCAGGAGCCAGACCCCCAACACCTTCCTAAGTCGGTCTCCAAGGTTGTGCACGATGCATGGGAGAGAATGGGACCGTGAGCCCCGGTCTCCTGCAACCAAGTGCCTCTGCGTGAGAGCAGCCTTCTCACCTTGTGTGTCTTGGCCTCCCCGTGTGTGCCACAGCACAGCCTCGAACCCGCCCCATGGGACAGCTGAACTGGGCTCATATCTGTCCAGGACAGCTCAGAGCTGCCGTGGCTGGTCTCTGAAAGCTTTCATCTCCTTATGCTCTGTGCTGCAGCGGTGCTTGGAAGCGTAGCCCCCACACATGGCAGGTGGGAAACGTGATCATTACAGCTGCATCGTCCACATCAGGACTTTGACTGCTGGCAGCTGCAAGGGGAGGTGACAGGGGACCGATCAGGCTGGACCGACCCTGCATAAATGCTCCCCCTTGGCATCTGCTGTCTGCCGCCACAAGAGACAGGACGCTGGGCTGGGTGGACTTGGGGCCTGACCCAGTTCGGCACGTCTCCTGCCCTAGAAGCCCCAGTCACAGACCACAGCCCTGGGGGGCATGTTTCACAAATGCATTGCCCTGTCTCCCTGCCCAGCCCCAGGGAAGTCAAGCACCAAGCTGCCCCCTGGACCAGGTTTTCCCCTCGGGCATCTGGTTTTCTGAAGCTCTGGGCTCCTTGCAGCTGCTGTCGGATGCGATGGGAAGAGTTGGCCTGACGCTGTTGGAGGCAGGTTCCCCCCCAGATCAGGGGTGGCTCTTGTAGAGGTCCCAGGGCCAGACATCAGGAGCGGGTGCAAGGGAAGCATCTTTCGTGCTTTGCCCGGCAGAGGGAGCGGTCGCCACAGCAAATCCTTCCGTGCATGGAAAAGGCCCCAAGGGTTTCCTCCAGTTTCCAGCCTGCTTCTCTAGCATTTACATGGACGATCTGCATCTGCCTGATGCACCAGGTGGGAAACCAGGGGGAACGTGATTTTGTTCCAGTGACGGCGCCCGGCTCGCTCCACGTAGGGAAATCTTGGTAGTTCTCCCTTTGTGGACTAAAGCAGGCTGCTAGCTCAACAGCTCGCTTCGACCAGTTCATCTCCTGCTGCAGGTTTGCCCTGTGGCAGGCCAGGAACCTGCTCGCCGAAGGCACTCGGACCCCACAGTCGAGGATTGTATTAAAATGGGGCTGAGTGAAATGAGGAAGACAGGCGAGGACCATGGGAAAGAGATAGCGGACCTCATATGGTGGAGAGGGGACTGGCACGGGCTCTAAGGACAGCAACGAGGAGGATAATGGTGCGGACAGCGAGGACAACGACGACGAGTGAACGCGCTGGAATTGCGCTGGGCGCATGGGTACGCGGTGCAAACCATGCAACAGGACTAACGTGGGACTGAAGTAGTTGAACTGTCAGTGTGCTTTGGTCTGTCAAGTGAGCCAGAGCAGTCACATGACAGGTTGTTAGAGGTACAGTTATATATAGATATACATTTGCAAAAAAAAAAAGGGAACAAAGCAGGCTGGTAGCAGAGCAGAGATGTGCCCCACTGCTCCAGGAGGCGAGGGAAGAGGCCGACGGAGCTGGCTGGCCGTGGGGCTGGGGGCTCTTGTAGGCGGGTGGCAAGGCCGGTGGGGTTGTCTCCGTACGGATGTGCAGGCTGTGACCCGTGGCGGTGGGGAGCACGGCCAAGGATGCTGCTCTGTGCTACCTGGTTCTCATCCACCCACATCCTGGCGGGCCGAGGACCCTGCTGCAGCCCCTAGCAGAGCTGGACACACCTCTTCCCTGTGTCCTGTTGTCTCTTCTCTTCTCCCCGTGGGGCAGGAGCGGCTGCACCTATCTCTCTGCGCTCCGGGGAGAGGATCTGCCCTGCTGTGCAATTTTTACCTTGCCCTTGCATTCCCCCTCCCAGGGCTCTGGTGTTATGTGACAGCTCCTAATGCCCCTCTCAGCCTTATCGCAACACAGCATCCCCGCCCGACCGTGCATTGCCCAAGGAGATAAGAGCCAGGTGTCCTCTGAACCGGCATCCTGCTGCATCCCGCTGTGGCTAGCAGCAGCTCCAGAGGCAGGAGGTGGGTGCTGGGCAGCTCCTGCTCAAAGGAGATCATCTTTCCAATCCCCTGGTTTCCCAGTTTCACCATGTGGGGTGCACGTATCAGCTGAGAGGGTGCTGTGAGCCCTGCCCCCAGGGGGGACACTCTCCTTTGGGGTTAGGGCTGATTTTGTTCCAGCTGATGAGTGATTGGTTTGAGCCCAGCAGAAGCCGGTCGACCTCAAACCTGAATGAGGGGAGGGGGTGGCAGATGACAGACCGAGGCAAAATGGTCTCAGTCTTTGCAGCAAGGGAAGTTGAGGTTTGATATTAGGAAACTTTTTACACCAGCTGGCACTGGTTACCCAGAGAGGTTGTAGACTCTCCATCCTTGGAGGTTTTGGCTTTGGCCGGGATGATGTAGTTGGGGCTGGTCCTGCTTGGAGCAGGGGTTGGACTAGATGTGACCTCCTGAGCTCCCTTCAACCCTCATTTTCTATGAGT
>NW_017728958.1:159770-161995 GCF_001723915.1 Gavialis gangeticus
GCCGGGATGATGTAGTTGGGGCTGGTCCTGCTTGGAGCAGGGGTTGGACTAGATGTGACCTCCTGAGCTCCCTTCAACCCTCATTTTCTATGAGTCTATGACCGCCCACCCTTTGCTCCAGTTCGAGAGCCAGTTTAAGTTAAACCAGCCTGACTGCTGCATGTAGGCAGGGTCCGTAGATGTCGTTTAGTTTTAATTGATGTGTTTGGTGTCTCAGACAGGCTGGTAAAAAAAATAAAAGGCGGCTTGCTAATGAAGACCATAAATAAGGTGACAAGAAAACAAGCTGGTGGGACTTGGTGCGCTCTCGCGGTGAAGGAGGGAGATACGGCATCCTCCCTTCCCAAAGGGCAGCTTCCCAACTGATCGACACCTTCCACGTCCACGAGAGCCGATCCTTTCCGGTTCTGCAAGTCTCAGTGAAACAAAAGCATCTGAATCTGGCCAAGCAACATACAGAGATAGAGGCATATCATTAATATGTGCGTATCATTCATGTGTCTATCAATAAGTGTATATCATTACTGACTGTAGATGTCCGGTTGTAAACCTGAGGAGGTTCGGGGGAACGGGGACCAAAGGAACCGAATGGCCAACAAGGGCTCGGTCCAGCCTCCACCCTTTCCTTCAAGCACATGAGCACGTTTCTGCATTTTGCTCGTTGATCCAAATGCTAGTTAAACTTGTGTTTAGCCTTCCAGTGGAGTGACTCTCTTGAGAAGAGACAGACGTGCTCTCTCTCGGCACCGGGTCCAACAGAGAAGCTCCCTTTGTCCTAATTTGGGGATAAAGGGCTTCCCTTCACTCAAACCACTGGTGGCAATGGAGCTACACCTAATAAGTGCCCAAGCAGCGGATCCTGGCCATGGGGCCCAGGGCTTGATCTGAAGGCCCTTGAAAGCAGTGGGAGTCTTTTCACTGCCTCCAGCGAGCTTTGGACTTGATCCTTGCTGTAGCAAAGATGCAGGCAAGAGAGGATATGGAAAGGTATTCCCCGTGGCCCAAGCTGTCGCTTTGGGGTTGGACTCGAGGACCTCCGGAGGTCCCTTCTCGCCCCATTTCTCTACGATTCTGCGACGATGCGCCCCTGAAGCCGTATGCAACCCCTAACTCCAACCAACGCCCCTGTAGTTGTATGTAGCTCCTTGGGGGACAGCAGTGTATAGGACAGGGACCCCGGCCCGCAGAGCATCCAGGGCTGGGAGCTGCCATCGCTTTCTGCAGCAGAGGGATCTCTGTGACCCAGCAGCCCTGAGCGATTCCCTCTGCAGCCCCAGTCACGTGCGGCAGCATCTGCGCAAGAATCTGAAGAATGCGGCTGCCAGGCCAAAGGGGCTGGAGCAAACATGAAGCCACCGGCCAAATGACACAGAGAGACTCCGAGCTGCTCCCTCTCAGCAGCATTGATTGTTGCCTACGCTTAATTGGGCACCTCTGCCCTGCCCTGCCCTGCCCGGCCCTGCATGGCCGAATGCTCAGTGTCCTCTCCTGCTCATGCTGCACTCTCTGAGCTCAGCTCTGCCTTTCCATCCATGTCTGATCTTCTCTTTGACAAGCAGGAAGAGGCCGTGCGCTCCAGCCCTAGCAGACAGCTGGACAGGAGGAAACTTTGCATCCCGTAGAGCAAGGCCATACGTATTACAAACCTCGTAGGAACAGGAAACCAGCCCCTTGCAGAAGTGGCTCCTTCGCGCTTGGTTCCTGCTAATCGGTGCTGACATTTTCTGTTCACCTTGGAGCAGCACGTTGTAGCAGAAGAGATTTCGGTGCAGGGAGAGCCCAGGAGCAGTGGCAGGCCGTGGCTAACCGGTGGATGTTTTAGCCCTGCCCGAAACGCTCAGTCACCGCCAGCCCTTCAGACACAGGTCAATATTCCTGTGGGAAGAAAGTGCCGTTTCACGACGCTGGACACGGTGACAGCACGGTGGGAACGTGAAATATTTCCATGATCCTATGATCCTCTGTGGTTCTCGGAGGTGGGGTTTTTAGCCTCTCAATGAGCTGGAATCATAGAATAGAAAACGAGGGGTGAAGGGAGCTCAGGAGTCACATCTAGTCCAAACCCTGCTCCAAGCAGCACCAGCCCCAGCTACATCATCGCAGCCAGGGCTTTGTCGAGCTGGGTCTTATAAGCCTCCAAGGATGAGATCCCACCACCTCTCTGGGTATCTCATTCTAGTTCTTCATTACCCTCCTCATGAGAAAGTTTTTCCTAATATCCAACC
>NW_017728958.1:162116-170254 GCF_001723915.1 Gavialis gangeticus
CCCCTCGGTCTTCTCTTCTGCAGACTCAGTCAGCCCAGTTTCCTCAGCCTCTCCTCGCAAGTCATGAGCCCCAGCCCCCCCAAACCATTTTTGTTGCCCTAATACAGCAGCACGTCCTGGCACAGATGCTCCGAAGCCTCCCCTGCCCATGCTCTTGTTTGCAAGCTTCACAAGCCTGAAAAAACACCAGACAGGCTGCTCCAACGTTGTCTCCAGGAGCCACAGAGGCAGGTCGGAGACCAACGCGCTAGGAGAGGGCTGGCACAGAGAAATGTCCCCAGCACGATTCCACATTTGGAGCACGTGAGGTCCTGTGTTGGCCCGAATGGCAGAGGATGAGACGATCCTTTATGTCAGAGACCATTTTGCACAAGCTAGGTTTAATGAGGATGTGGTAAAATTAGTTATGGTCCCACCTTATCACGAAGGATGCAGTGAGAGAATCAGCCTAGCTGTAGGCAAAGCAAAGTCGGTCCCAATGTCCCAAGATACAGGGCTACACATTGCCCTTCCTGAGACCTTGTGCACTGAACAGCTACCAACCGACGGGGGAAGCAGGCAAGGAAGATATGTCACCCACAGCATCACCGTGTCCTAGGGTTGGATCAGACCTCAAAGCCCCCTCGAGTATGCAGGATTTGCCATTCCTAGACTATCCCAACCTATGTGTGTGTTATTGCATTGCGGGCCATCTTGGACCTCCGAGGACCTTTACTTGAAACCTCCGACCCGAGGAAGGGCCCTGGTTTGACTTGACATGGCGGCATTGCCACTGGGACCAAACCGTGTCCCAAAATGAACGGGATCTCATCATCTGTGTGAGGATGAGGTTAAGTCACAATCGCTGTTTTTTGTTCAGCAGCTTGCATCAATTAGCGGGGGACATGTGAGCCACTCCGCCTGGTTCGCTATCATTTGAGACATTTGCTGCAGACATAGAAATATGAGTCACGGCTGCAGGCTGCATCTCACGCTCCGCCAGCGTGGCTGCCCCCTCCCACGTGGCCCTGCCCTGGGGAGCTGCAGCCCACGGTGATCTCCAGGGATTGTAGGAGTGTTGGCCACGCTTGCTGCAGCTGCCACGGAGGCCTGGAAAATGAGCGGGGTGGGAAAGGAGCTCACGTCCCTCTGGCAGATGGTGGGCGGCACGTGATTTGCTTCTGGACAGGCCCCAGGAGTGGGGTCTGCTCCCTTCTGACAGCTGAGAGCCACGCGGCGAGGACTTCCTCAGCTCCATTTGTGAAAGAGCCACGAGCTATGAATTTTTCAGCGACTCTTGTGGTGTGTTCAGGGTCAGGGAGTCAGGGGGAGAAACCCCACCGAGAAAGTCCTCCGCAACCAATGGCTGATATGTTGCCTTAAGGCATAAGCCCACAGCAGGGGTGGATCTAGTATTTTGAAAAGAAGGGTGCAGACAGTAAAGTGCATTATCCCATGTAGCACAACACCCATTTTTCTCCATGTAAAAAGAAACTAGAAGCTTCACTTATATGCCTAGGACCTCAGGCCAGAATTATTCCCCTTATGACGAAAGAAAAAGCAAATATGGCTGTATCGGCATGTGCGTGCATTTGCTGTGTCATATACTGTGTATTAAAAATGCAAAAAATAGGCCAAAAAAAATGTTCAAAAGATGCCATTTCTGTAGTCCTGCAGTAATGAGAATGAAACGCACGCTTTCAGAGTCATTAAACAAAATCTAGTCTTCGTGCTGGCAGTCGGTTGGAAAGTTTGGGTGAAGCAGGAATCAAAGTGGGGGTCCCACCCCCTGCCCCAAATCTGCCCAGGGCCCACAGGAGCCAGGATGGATGCCCCCAGCCTCTCCTCAAGGCCCAACAGGCAGTGCTGAGATATATGCCCTGCGCCGGGTGCCAACGTATGGGGGGCAAAATGAAAGGAGGGCCAAAGCATGAGCACATGGACATGCCGGTGTTCAAATGCACAACTGAGTACACCCATGCCCCTGCTCAGGCACCATGGCTGTAGAAACCGGCATGGGATTGAACATGTAGAGGCTTCCAATCATCTACATGGTGCTTCAGGCCTCCCAAATCCTGCTCCGTGGTACAAGCTAGGACCCTAATGCAACAAGGCTCTTTGGAGAAGAGAAGACTGAGGGCTGGTGGTGGCGGGGAATAACAGTCTTCAGATACCTGAAGGGGGTTGTATAGAGGATGGTGCAGGTGGCAGCTCCCCTTGGCCAGGGGTAGCACATCATTGCTCAGCGTGGCTTTTCGGATACCTGCACGCAGTTTGCAAGAGCCACTTGCTGCGCTTGCAAAAGCTCCAAGGCCACAGCTGTGCCGGAGCAGCCCTCTGGGTGCCTCAAGTGCCGGCTGATTTAAGAGCTGATCTTTTGACAGAGCTTGGTCCCCACAAGTCTGGAGACGGATGGATGCCCCAGTGATTCAGGCAACTGGAAGACTCGTGCTCAGCTTCCTCCTCTGCCACAGGCTTCCTGCACGGCTTTGAGCAAGTCACCTAGCCTCTGTGCCTCAGTGACTCCTGCAACAGCCCTTTCCCACCATGCACTGGTATTAGGAGGACAAACTCCTAAGGTGCTCTGAGAGTAACGGGGCCGTATGGAAAGACCTGAAGTGCGTGTCCTGAAGATGCTACAAGTGCTCCCCCACCTCCTTTAACTCAGATTCCCGGGGTTGTGTCAGCATCCAGCAAACAGCAGCCGGTTGAGATGGCTCCTTGCGGACTTGCCGCAAACCAAAGCCTGATCTGTGTCCATCACCTCTTATCTGACGCATGGGCTGGAACTGGGATCCGGGGCGTCTGGTGTTCATTACGGGCTTTGGTCGTACGGGTGTGCTGCAAGAAACGGCTGACTAGCCCTGGGGGCTCTGTCAGCTTTGGGAATGCAGGTTCATATTTCTCCAAGCAAAAAAAAGAGCACGTTTCTCTTGTCAATGTTACCTCTCACAAGCTATAAATCCTGCAGCCCTGTGTCCTTGCTAAATGGGTAGCTTTGCAGTGTGAGTTCATCTACGTGCAGCAACACGCAACAATAAAAGAGGGCAAAAACCTCAGTTAAAATTCCAGCTCCACATTCATCTCCAAAAAGGAGCAATCAGCCCCAGCCATGACTGAGGGCAAATCCACAGCTGCTCCGCTTTATTTGAGAGGATATCATCTCCTGGAGGTGGTCGGATTGCCAAATTCTCTGCATGAAGGGTTCGGGGCTATGAATTAGTCCATTCATCCACAAACATGTGAGCTCTATACGGTTGGAAGGGACCATAACATTTCACCACTCAATTACTATTTAGTGGCCAGCCCTGCATGAGACAAGTTGCTGGTCTTCATCCACTGATTATTATGACTCCCCATGTCCACAGCACGTGCTCGTGAACAGGGCAGGCTGTAGACAGCCAAGCCGCACCTGATGCTCAGGGACGAGAAGGCTTTGGGTAGTACTTGCTGTCCACAGGAGCACACCCTTTGGACACCTGGGAGGGTTTTCTCCATCTCCAGTACTCCCTTGGTCTGGCATAACCCCATTCACACACAGCATGATTTCCAGGGGCAGCTACCTCCTCTGCTCCTTTCCAAGGGTGTGCTGGGCACGAGCGTGTAGAGGGTTGGCGATGTCCGTGAGCGCGGCACTCCCAGCCCTCTGGTCTGCTGCTATGATGCCCAGTTGGTTAGCAGCGTGGCCCATGATGACCTTCATACCCCGCCAAATGTGGGTTTCCTTGTCCCCACTGATCCTCTTTGGCCCCGGTCCAGAAAGGGGGTTTCAGAGCAGGCTTCACCATTTGCATATCACAGATGGGGGAATGATTGGGCCCAAGTGTGTTCCCCAGCAGAGTCGTCTTCTGAATCGGGGCCCATGATGGGCACCATAGAGGGAAAGTCACCCTGCCAGCGCGCCCATTCCCACCTGCACAGGGGCACAGGCCCTGTTTCGATATTTCAGGGTGGCTTGCTGGAAGTCAATGGCCAGCGTCCTATTGGCCTGGAGGGCACTGAGGTCCTTCCCCTCGCCATCGAGCCAGGGGGTGAGGAGCACATTTCATGGGTAAGCCACAGCGCTCCCAGAGGCCAAGCAAAGGAGCTCTGGCCAGGAGAGAAAGCCGAGCAGCTGCACGGGATTCACTCGAAAGCCAACAGATGAGTCACACAAAGAAGGGAAAGAAGGATATTCCCCCCCAGCTGTCTCCGGCACATCCTCCTTCCCCTTCTCCCTGGTTTATTTATGCTGTTTAAGCCTCCCAACAATTTTCCGCCTTTAAAAAACCCAGCACCGCCTGCCTTGCCCCTGAATCCCCCAAAGTCGAGCTGTGCATGGGAGCGGAGGGCAAAGTTTACGTCCCTGCCTGGCCGTCGGCTCGGCCTCCCTGGGAAGTGCAGCAGCAGCCAGCCTTCCTCCCCCATCGCTCACCCCAGGCATCAGCCGTGGAGAGGGCGATGCCTCGAGCCCTGGGTGTGCAGGGTGCTCTCCGCAGTCAGGGACCTGCCCTCTACCAGACCCTCGATAAGAGATGCCCTCGGCTCATGTTTCAGCCCCAAGCCTGCCTGTCGGGACGGCTGGGCTGCGTAGCTCCGACACTGCTTCCTGCCATCGGGCTTGTGCTACTGGCTCACCCTTCTCCCTTAGCGTCTGTACACATGTGGAGAGCTGGACTAGACCTCGTGAGGCCCCTTCCAGCCCTGTTTCCCTATGAATACTTCTTGCACCCTGTTATGGTGCAGTAACAGGCATTGGGTGCTGGTCACAGCCCAGGCGGGGGGTTGTGCCAATGCCCTGCTGGGACCAAAGCTGGAGGTTTTTGGCTAGAGGGTCTTACCTCTCCACTCAGGGTCAGACCAATGACACATTTGGGATCAGGAAGGAACTGGACCCCATGGTCAGACCGGTAAGGACTGGAGGAGCTTTTGCCTTCCTCTGTAGTGGGGAGCGTGGCCTCTGCCTGGGATCTCTTGAGCACGTATTAACAACCTTTGGAGAAGCAGGATGTTGGCTGCTATGGGCCTCCTGCTTTACCTGTGACAAGTTTGGGTGCAACGCCTTGTGTTGCATCAGGGACGGCAGAAGTTTCGCGATGGGTTTCGATGATAGATTTGTATGGGGCGGTTTGGATCGGGATGATCCTGCCTCAGGTAGGGGGTTGGTCTAGATGACCTCCGGAGCTTCCTTCCAGCCCCACTTCTCCATGATTTGATGAATCCCACGCTGCCAGGCTTCTGGTGGCCTCCCATAGGGGCCAGGAAAAGACATGTTCAGCACTGGGTGCTGGAGTAGTTTATATCCTCCGCAGTGTGGTGCCTGGCCCTCCTGGGATCACCGACTCGCAGAACCCCAGGGCTGGAAGGGATTCAAGGGCAGTCTAGTGCCACCCCTGCCAGGTGCAGAACTATCAAAGCATATTTTATTTTACAGCACAAATTCCCTGCCGTTGCAGTAGCCAAGGCATTGGTGGGGCACTTGTCTGTCTTGTCCTCTTCCCAGTGTGCAGTAGCCTCCTGGAACATGCCTGTAAACAGCCTTTTGGACTACTCTGTTCAACTATTGCATGGTCACCTGTGATCAGAGCAGGCTTGGGAGGTCCCACCCAGCCCTACTTGCCTGTGGGTAAAATCCCAGCTCTCCTGAAATCTATGATTAAACTTGCATCGACTCAAATGGGGCCAGGATTTCAGCCCTTAGGTTACAATTAGTGCCAGGCTCATTCGCAGTCAGCAGCGGAGCAGTCCTTTGCTCTCCTGCCCATACGCTCACCCCATCCACATGAAGTTGGCCCTGCCCTACCCTAGATCCGACCAGCGGGCAGGCTAGTCCAGCACCAGGCTGTGGCTCTGTACTTCCGACAGGTTCACAAAGCCCTGCGGGAGGCACTTATGGGATAACAAGTCATAGGGGAAGTGTCCTCCAGTCCTGTCCCTCCACCCATTGCTTTATGCGGCGAAGCTGGAGGGTCTGCACCCTTGAAAAGTTTTTTTTTAAATAAAAGTCCTTTCTAACAGGGCTCCGGCTGTCCTCATTAACGATCTCTCTGACCAGACCACAGCGCGATGTGCCAGTGCTTAATTCTCCGCACTCACAAACCTTTTGCCAAAAGTGGACATGAACAGCAGCAATTAAACCAACCAGAGCCCGGACAGGCTGCCAGCCCTTCCTCTAGGAGAAGGCTTTCCTGCCAGAGCCGGAAGGAAGTTTAAAGCAGCCGCCCGCTGTCCTCCCCGTCCAAGAAATCAGGAAGCAGGGAAGAGAACCAGGAGTGCACTAGGAACTGTCCTGTGCTTCCCCACGCACTGAGCAGCACCCACATATGGTGGAAACGAACCCAGGGATGACCGCGGAAGTCAAATTAGGGTTTGCAGTGAAAGGGCCAACCAGCATTTCTGTCCCGTTCTGGGCCCCTGCCTCATGCTGCAGCACTCAGCCCCCCATCAAACACGCAACGTCACTGTTGCTTGGAATCCACTTTCGTCTCCCAAATGTCCTGGCAGAAAGTAATGTTTCCTGATTCTTCCCTTTATCTTCACAGGATTCAGTTTCTAGTCTCCTCTCTAAGGAGCAGAGGCAGGGGGCTAAGGGAATGCTCCGCCACGGAGCCCCAGGAACTCACACTTGCCACCCCATGGCCTCTCGGTAGCTATCGTGCCCGGCTTGCCGTACCGATGGTTAAATATTGGTGTTATCCATATGCACTGGGCTTTGGAGGCCAATGCATAGAGGAGGAGGCACAACAAAAAGACCTGGTTTTGCTCAATGTTGCAGGGATGCCTTGTGTTTGCAAACAGTCCTGGACCCTGTGGTCCCAGGAGCGCACGGGCTGCAGACCAGACCTGCTCACTCTCCATGGGCTGGAGGGGGTGAGGACCAGGTTGCTGATCTCTATTCATGTCCCCCAGTTCAGCCAGCCTAGCCCTGGCTGCAGCCTTTGGGTCCCCCCTCCAGAAGGTCCCAGTGGGACCAGCTCCCACACTGCAGCTTTTGTAGGTCCCTTGGAAGAAGGATAGCTTAGCACTGGGCTGGGACTCAGTAGATCTAGATATAGCTCCTGCAGCACAACCCTGGACAAGGCATTTCCTACCCGACGCAGGGAGGGCAGTCCGAGCTGGAGGAAGGACCTGACTGCTGGGAGCGGAGCAAAATCCTGCGAGGAACTGGAGATTGACCCTGCCTGCGCTAACTGGAGGAGCTCTCTGTGCAGGACGCTGAGCAGCAGGAGCAGAGACTGGAGAGGGAACTGGGAGTAGGCCCAGGAGGGCCCAAACTGGGAGAAGCCAGCAAAGATGAGAAGCCTGGGGGAAAGTTTAGAGAAAAACACCCCAGCTGCAATTGCCTGCATTTGTGTTTGGCTTTGCTTGCAGTTTAGGCCACGAGGCAGGGGAGAGCCTGGAGGGGAGAAAAGGAGGCCACTGAAGATGCCCCACACAGCGGTCTAGACCAGCGGGTCCCAAGTTTGGGAACCGCTGGTCTAGACTATTTCTAGGCTAACAGAGGCCCAGCCAAATGGTGACCAGGCAGATAGAGCCCCGAGAGACAAGGCGGAGGGGCAGAGGACTGCACTCTGGTTCTCTGGAGGCAACCTCCCAGAGTATAACAGTGACAGCAAAGGAGTGGGCAAGGACTAAAGCGGGGTACCCAGGGAAGCCAGAGCACAAGGAATGGGATTAGCATGGCCCTAAGGAGACGCCACTCTGCTCACCTAGCTAGGGGAAGATGCGGGGACAACAGACACCTCCATAGAGGTGCGACTGTCACTGCGAACGTGCGGAGGAAAGAGCAGCAGGAAAATTGTGGGGCTGGAAGGCACCTTAAGGACCGCCTGGTTCAACCCCTTGAAGGATGCTCTGTTCCTAAATCACCCAGATGCCCACTCGGCCTTCTTCAAAGCCCCCCAGTGAAGCAGGCTGTAGGACATGTCTGTCACTGTTTCTGTACAGCACCATCAGCGCTTTGCTATTGCAGGAGCCTACGGGAAGACCGGAAATACCCCCTGCTTCTCAGAGCACCACCGGCGAGGGAACGAGGGGCACGGGAGTGACACACCAAATGGATCCAGACCATGCCAGAACAAGAAACGTAAAACCTGCCAACACATCCCCACCCTCACAATTACTACATCCCACAACAGAGCCATCACCATTCCTGGATCTCACACCTGCACCTCCAGAAA
>NW_017728958.1:170372-175633 GCF_001723915.1 Gavialis gangeticus
CACAAGACAACCACTCTCTCTCCAAGCTCTCAGTTCTAATCCTGAAAGGGAATTTACAAAATACCTTTCACAGATGGGCCTATGAACTTCCCCTCATCCATCTACCAAATACAAAAAATCATGGACTAAATATAGACATTGGATTTATGACACATTATAACCCACCCAGCATCTCACTCCCCAGGTAAACCCTTCACTTTTTACCAACTATTCTCATTCCCTTCCCCCCACCCTCCTGTCTCCCATCCTTTGACTACAGCTACATTCATTCCCCCTTCCTGCCCCCCTCACCTGTCTCTCTCACCTACTGACCACCTCCATTTACATTTTAACTGACTGCCTTTTTTGCCTGTGTACTGGCCTCTGGCTGCTTTACCTCTCCATCCAGGAAGAGCACAGACCATCTGCAGATGCTTCCTCAGCCTGACGAAGGGTGTTTGCACCCAAAAGCTCGCTAAGAAGAATTTTTCCGACTATTTGAGTTGGTTTAATAAAAGATATCAGATTTACCCAAAGAACCTTGTCTGCCTAGCTCCTCCAAGAGAAATTTGTCATCGTAAGAAGGCTGATGCAGTATGGCCCAGTCCCAGCCTGCTCTCGAACAGGAACATCTGGGGCTCAGACTCATCCCTTCTGGTAGGCTATGGACCTAGGCATGGGCAGAGCTAGGATTTTGAAAAAGGGGATGTAGATGATGTGGTGCATCGCCCCACCAAACACAATGCAGGCTTTTATCCCTCCAGTGAAAAAGGAACTAGAAGCTTTACTAATACACCAGGGGCCTAGGCCTATATTTTTCAGTTTAAGATCAAAGCAAAAACAAAGATCATTTTACTGGAACATGCATTGCTTTGCTCTATCATACGTTAAGTATAAAATCACAAGGAGCTAGGCAAGAAGCAATCTAAACACACAGTGTCATTTGTCCTGTAGCCATCAGAATAAAATGGGCACCTCGCTTTTCAGATTCATAGCCTTTTTGCACGTCTTGGCAATGCATCCAGTACCTTACTGAAATAATAGTTTATTTGTGGAACATCAACACCGTTCAAAAGGTGGGAGGGTTGTTAAGACCTGCAGAATGAGGAGTCAGGAAGGGATCAGGTAGATGAGAATAAGCCGTGGAGTCAAGGGACTCCCTCAGTGCTGCCTGACCAGAAACGCTGGTGCCACTGCCAGGCAGTCGGTATCAGGCGTTGGGTGAGCCAGGACTCAAAGCAAGGTGAGACTGCACCGCTGCACCCCCCTGGATCCACCCTGGACCTATGGGTGGTGCACATTGAGGGGCAGCATGTAAACTGTTCATCATAATCCTTCCCAGCATCCACCAGGCCATCAGCCTTGTACTGCACTTACACAATCCGTCTTTCAGAACAGCGGGCACCGGGCCCTTTGTTTGCAAGGAGCGCAGTGGGTTTTACCCCCAGCCACAGAGCAGGGGAGGAGGTGCCGGCTGCCGTTCAAAGAGTCTGGGCAATGGACAGTTTCTGGGCACGCAGGTTTGGCCCACCAGCCACGAATCACCACTGGGCCCTGTTCAGACTTCTCCGGTTTTACGCCTGGGGAGGGTTTACCTGGGGAGTGAGATGCTGCGTGGGTTATAACGTGTCATAAATCCAATGTCTATATTTAGACCATGATTTTTTGTATTTGGTAGATGGATGAGGGGAAGTTCATAGGCCCGTCTGTGAAAGGTATTTTGTAAATTCCCTTTCAGGATTATCACCTTTGGGAGGCAGAAAGGTGTTAGACCCGGTAGCGGTCCGGGATGCTTTTTGTGTCTGGTGATAGTTGTTAAAAATGTTAACAGCATGCAAATGCATTCCACACTATGGCCCTTGCGGGGTGCGGGAAGTGGCTGGATCTGTTTCTGCCTTTCAGCACACAAAGCCGACCATAAGCATGTCTCTTTTTTTCTTCTCCCCCTCTTAATGAAAGAGCGATTACAGCAGCGACCAGCGGCCACACAAAGCCTCTTGTGTGAGCTACTGGAGAGCACAAACACGATCCAAAGCAGCAGCAGAGACTGATGCCCGCCCCAACACACATGCATGACACTCATTACAGGGTAGAGCCACCTCCACTGGCATGCTCGGGGGCTGTGGGTCCCACGACCCTGTTGTCCTGCCCCGACATGGGCCAAAGTGGGGCGCGGAGCTGGGGTGTGTGGGCCGGACCTGGAATGGCACTAGGGAGGTGGTACAGACATACCCCTGACTGCTCCGTGCACGCGGGTTTACACTGGTTTTGCAACACGGGTATGCTAGAGCAGCGGGAACAGCCCAAGGAGTGCAGCCCAGAGGCCCTGATGGGAAGTGCTCAGCTCCTGTCAGGATGGGGCCCATCGACCTCTCTAAATGTTAGCGCTGGAGGTGCTGGGAGGCCTCTTCCTCAGCACAGCGACAATAGGGGAAGAGCGATAATAACTGAAGCTACTTTTCCCGGGAGCACAAGGCCAGACCCAGTCCTTGACCAGCAAAAATCCCAGGGAAGGAATCCAGCAGAAACCCCAGCCTGCCTGAGCCCGGGGATAACTCCCAAAACACAGGGCTTCAAAAAATCCCTTAAAAATAAATCTCCTAAAAAATCCCTCTTTCCACCCTTGTAGGGAAGGAGAGCTCTCCTCAACAGCTGCATGGACAGAGGGGGGGGCGATGATGTCCTCTCACAAGCCTCGTGGGTCCAGTCTTCTCCGGGAGGCGTGTGGGCATTTGGCCATTGCAGGGAGGAATATCTCACCAGGGCCCCTGCTCATCTCCATGGCCTGGAGCTCACGGAGACTTTTTCTGCAGGATAACTCCCTTCCCCGGTAAACTGATGATTTCTCACAACTGCTTGGGGTTCAAACATGCTGAAAAAAAACCTCCTGAATATTGCATGTCCCAACTCACTGCTTTCAAGCTAAAAAACCCACCCAGAAGGGCCATTTCCCTCATTTGAAATGAGCTCAAATGATGTTGGTTTCCATTTTAAACAAGCAAATAAAAGAGTTTTTAAAAAACGGTGAAAAAAATCGACACAAACCCTTCTGAAATGATTGCAACAAGGTGTTTTGATTCCGACCCCTTTTTTTGAAATTGGGGCTTGTTCCGTTTTCACCATTCCGGTTTTACAGCTTGGGACGGGAGGGGGACATGCGAGTCGAGATCTCCAAATTTCTCCCGGGGCGGGAACGCTATTTCCTGCCCGGTCCCAATGGCAGCCAGCACTCAGAGCCACCTTTGTGTCAGTTTGCTCAGCCGCTCGCCCCGCGGGGGCTTGACGCACGAGCAGCTTTCCGAGCCCGCCCCGTGCTACAGAAGCACAGCACAGCCAGGAGCCTCCTCGACCATCGCACCCACACATTTGCAAGCAACCGTTGACCCAGGGAGTCCCTCAGATCACCCCTTCAAGCCACACACACAGCTACACGCGTGCGGCACCATACCTAGACTCCTGGCAGCGCCAGGCAAACCTTTAGTACCGGGCCCCCCTTTGCCAGAGATGATGATGACGATCATCATCATTTTGGGGCCCCCTCTCTGTCCAGGCCCGGTCGCCCATGCCTGTGTCCGGCCCCGCACGCATGGGTAGACCTTGAAGGCTGAAAGGGGGGCGCCCGTGGCGAGGTGCAACATCCCATATAACACAGCACACGTTTTTCTCCGATTTAAAATAACCTAGAAACTTTCCTTCTAGTAGGGGCAAGGCATTGGCAGCTCCAGCAGCTCCTCTACTTTGCTTCTGGCCCCTTGTATTGTTTGTGGTGCTGGAAAGCCGGGGCAGATCTGGGGGGCTGCACTGGTGCACATGCACCCTGCTGTGATTCCTGCTCCACCCAAAGGTTAAAACCAAGGGCCTGGCAGAGGCAGCAGCATTTCTACTCATGCAGTGCTAATGGCTCGTTCTCATCTACCCGACCCCTGAACCCTTCGTGCCACCGATGTTCACGACCTGCTCATCTTTTTCACGGTCGTGATGTTTCACCTGCCCACGAGCCGTTGTTCGGCCATGCTGCTGCCTGTTCACTGCTCCTGGTCACGAAGCTCCTGTTTCACAGCCCCGCAGACTCCTGTTAACTCATTACAATGAGGTGATCTTTGTTTTTGCTTCAATCTTAAACCGAACCATGCGTATTTCTAAAGCTTCTACTTTATTTTAAATTGGAGAAAAATGTGTGTTGAGTCCTATGTGATGATGCACCTCGCCATCTGCACCCCACTTTTTCAAAATCCTGTGTCCACCCATGCCTGAGTGCGCATTACCAGTCTTCCACAGCAGCAGGAGCTCAGCTGCCGGGGTCCGCCTGCTTCCCCTCTGGCATGTTCGCGGGTGATGCTTTGTGGTGTGTCAGGGTTGGTGGTAGTTTTACCAAGCGTGTAGATGAGGGATTTGTCTGGGATGGATTGGATAGGGATGCTCCTGCCTCGGGCAGGGGGTTGGGCTAGATGTGACCGGGGTGGATGCGGGGGCTATGCGGTGGTGCAGTTGCACCCCGCTTTGATTCCTGCGCTGCCCAAAGTGTGCAACCAACTGCCTGGCAGATGCCCCTGGAAGGCCGGAAAGCCAGCAATAGGCACGATGACCAGTGTCAGTAAGACCTTGGGCATGCGAAGGAGGGCCGTAAGACGATGCGGTCGACTGACTGAGCTCGAGCACCATCGCTGGCAAGGTCCCAAGAATACATGCTCACCTTAAACGGTCCAACGCTCATTCTGAGACGGGCAAGGGCAGACCAGGCCGCGCGGGGCAGCTGCCATCCCGAGGGCTGTAGGCTGGTGCTGGGGATGAAGCTCTTTAGCCGTGGTCATCTTCTTCGTTGCGTCTCCAGCCCACCCTTTCTATACGGTCTGCTCCTGACATGGTGCGCAGGCCTCTGCTTCTGGGGTCGGTGCAGATCTGGATCTTGCGGGTTGTGTCGTGCCGCGGTTCTTGCGCAGCCCATCGCGTGCTGCGCTGGCGCGGGCGGGAGCCACCTGCACACTCCACGGGCTTACTGACCCGCGCGGGGAACGGGTCCCGAGGCTTCAGGCGGTCGCCGGTTTCCTGGCTCACGACAGCTGGGCTGGAGGTCACTACCCCGAGAAATGTCCTGTGGCTGCTTCGCAGCTCCTCTGCTGGGGGGCGGGGGGCAGGGCCTGTCTCCCACACTTCATGGACTGGACTCGAAGCCACTGATGAGTCCGGTGGGGAAGGCGCGTGCGGGAGATCAGACTACTGACCCGGCGGTCACGGGGAATACCCCGGGGGGTCACAGGACACGCCCGGGGGGTCAGAGGGAG
>NW_017728958.1:176811-203395 GCF_001723915.1 Gavialis gangeticus
GTGGCACGGGGTGGCTGCTCGCCCGCAGGGATGCCCGTGCGCCGTGCCCATCCTAGCGGGCGATGGCTCACTGGTGCCCGGGACTGCACGCGGCGTGTGTGGAGATGCACAGACAACGGGGGACCGCCCGGGGCTGGCAGGGGCACGGGATGGGGGATGTGACGTGGCCCCGCTGCCCACGCTCTCCCTCTAGCTTGACGCTCCCGGAGCTGAGCGGAGAGTTTCGCCCAACTGGGCCTGGCCTGTGGAAGTCAGCTGAACTGGGCTTGACCCCAGCTTTGTTATTTCTGTCCTCCAAACACATGGCGAATGATTTGGGATCCCAGGCTCTTTTCTTTGGCTCTTTGTTTTGTCCCCCGTGCACAAATGTCAGTGGGGACAGGCCTCACAGTTTCCACCGTGGGTTGCTGTTGCGCCTGGCGCGCAGGCGTTCGCTGCGTCGGCTCTCCAGACGTGCCTGCGCTGACGTATGTTTTTTCAGCATCGGGCTGATAAGGCTCAGGACTAGACAGAGAAGTATCCTGATCTCCCGCGCTTGGCTTCCTCGGGCCAGATTTGTCGTTGTGGTGAACGCTGGCTCCCTCAGTCCGAGTGCTTACCGCTCCACCTGCCACCATCCTGGTAGAGCGGCCCCAAATGTTGCCCGTCTTCTACCTGCCTTGAGCCCCCAGCTGGGCCTGTTTGCTGGAGAGCAGCCTGGAGCTCCTCCGGGCCCGTTTCGGAAATTTGGGTTTGAATGGACCTCAGGAGGCCATCTGGTCCACCCCCTGCTCAAAGAAGAGTTTCCTGGAGAACAACCTGAGTAGCAAAGCCTCTCCCTCGAGGGCCGTGGAGTGGCTTGCACGTACCTTGTTGGCATCAGCCAGGGGGTGGGAACGCGGGAGCTGCTCTCGCCCTGCTCGGCTCCTCGTCCTGTCTCTGACGCTGGCTTGTCCCACCGTGGAGCTGGGTTGGGATGCGCCGACCTGCCCAGAAGGAAATTCTCCCTGTCCCCATCAGCTTGTGCCCTGAAGCGTGAGTGCTGTACCCTGCCAGACCCTTTCCAGTGGCGCTCCGGATGGGCTCGTTATCCCGTTGTCCTGTCCTTGCCGAATGCATGCTGGCATCCGAGGGCTTCCCCAGGCTACCCCCTCCGTAGAAAGGGGTCTGTTACGTGCGTTTAGGTTTGCTGCCTGTTGGTTTTGCGCAACGCCGTCTTGTTCAAGGCAAGCACGAGAGCCTGGGCCTGAGGTGGGGGCTGGCACGGCCGGGTGCTTCCTTTCTGGCACTAGAAAGCTGCCCTTTCCTTCCCCATGCATACTGTGGGCAACCCCCCCAGACATCGCACAGAAATCAGGCTGGAAGGGACCTCGCAGTGGTCATCCAGTGCAGCCCCCTGCCTGGGGCAGGGTCATCCCTGTCCAAACCAAGGAAACGAGTGCTCTCCTCCGGTAGCGGGAAACCCCGCAGTGGGATGGAGGGAATCTCCAGGACCCGCGGGCCAAGGACCGTCCACAGCTTCTCTCTCCCCGTGGGCTTTCGTTAGGATGAGCCAAACCCTTGCTCTACGGGCTTTGCTACACGGGCTCGCCGTTCCTTGCTGCAGGGAAACCAGTGTCCTCGGGCAGTTGTAACCACCACCCCTCACTGGTGGTTTTCTGTGGACAGACAGCCACTTGGCATGGCTTCAGCCCCATGTGTCCTGCGGTCCGTGGCCTGACAGGACCCCTGCTCCTGGCGGCCTGCCTGCGCAGCCCCCCGCCACGTGATGCCCAGGGGCCGGCAGAGCAGGTTCGCACTCAGCACCAGACCTGCTGCCAGGGCGCACTGTCCTGATGCCAGAGCCCCTGCGCCCTGCGTCAGTGTTGGGGCCGTGCCAGCCGTTGCTGCTGGAGGACGGTGCCCTGGCCCAGGTGGCTGGGTGCGGGCTGAAGGGTCTCCCGGCATTTTGGAAAAGAGGGAGGAGATGGTTCTGCCAGAGCCGGGGGCTCCCCAATCCCAGCCCGGCCCCCTCCGACCGTCCTGAGGGCTTTATTTTGAAATCGGGGTCCTTTTTATTTGCCATCTGGGCCTTGTGACTGTGGGGTTTGTATCCCCCCTCTACAGCGCTGCGAGCTGGGAAATCCTGGTGCCAGACTGGGACAGCCGGGAGCCTCCCCGCAGGGCCGGGGTTTGAAGGGAGGTGCTGGGAGAGTCGCAGCCCAGGCTGCTGCTTCAGTTGTGTGGGGCCGCTGGGTTTCAGGGCCTCGCAGATGTTTGTGTTCAGCTTTCGGCCATAATCAAAACCAGCAATGCTGCTGTTGGACTTAGCTGCAGCTCCGGGACATTGCACTCGGGAGGAATTTGTCCTCGGTGACTCTTTTCCGAGGACTAAACAGCCCCGCCGCATTGAGACCAGGCAGGGAGCAAGCTCCGAGCCGTCCTGCCCTGCTCTTTGGCTTCCATGTTTCATGCACAACCACATCCCTTTGTCTGCCAGATTGTGCCCTAAGCCTTCAGGCAAACTTCAGCAGCAATCCTGGCTGATTAGCTGCGGAGCAAACGGAGGTGACTTGGGCTCAGGTCCGTCAAGATCGAAAGTTTGCTTGACTTGGGCTCAGGTCCTCCAAGAAGCAAAGGTTGCTTGTTGACATCTTTTATTGGACCGGCTGTGTCGTCAGGAGACAAGGTTTTGGGCACAAAGTGCCCTTCTTCAGGTCTGGGAAAGAAGCCTAAGCTAAATTCAAGGTAGAACAATGGCTTCTGTTTAACCTCATGGTGTTAATGAAGATAATCATGCAGAGAGGGGGGAGAAGGCAGCAAACCCATGGAGCTGGGAGTAGTTATCAGAGGGAGCCCAGAGCCAAATAAAAGGCAGTCAAAATTGGTCAGCCAAATTCCAGGGAAGAACAAGACCCTTCCAGGGTGCTTGGACCCTACCGCAGCTCCTCAAGGCACGTAGGTGCCCGCATCCCCTCGAAATCAGTGGGAAGTGGGAATGCTAGTACCTTGATGCAGATCGCACTGCAATGACACTTGAGGAAGGATGATCTTTCTGCCCTTAATGACCCATAAGCTGAATAGATGTGACATTGCGGGAGCTAAGGAGCACCAGTCATCCCGTTTTAGAGATGGAGAATTGATGCCTGGTGAAACTCTGCTCCATTAGGTCCTGGGGGCTGGAGCAGTGCAAGGAAACCGGGTGCTGGCAGAGCTCCAGGGCTGATCCTTTGCTTGCAGGGGTGTAAAGGAGAAAGTCTGTGGCTATTGGGGTGGCTTTCAGCCTACTGAGTTGTAGGGTCTCCAAAGGCAGCCATGTGAAGCCCTTTGTCTAGAGCTCAGCCCGACATGGTGCAGTGATGCGGTGCACGCGGGTTGTATGGATAGCAGCTGGTTCCTGGCTAGGGAGAGGTGCAGAATAAGCTGGGACTGCCATGAGGGGTTGGGGCACTAAAACTCCCCTTTAGCTGCTGTTATACAGGTACGACACTCGGGCACGGGCCAGGCTGCAGCAGCAGCAAATGAGCCATCTCCATTTGGGTGTTACCACTTCTGACCTTGTGTTACACCGGTGTGTATCTGGGGCAGCTCCGCCGAGGTCAGTAAGATGCGCCGCATATGAACGGGAGCAGAAACCCCCACAGTAACGATGCATCTTCCCCATTACCGAAATGGCCTGGATCAGGGTATTTAGCACCAGCCACAGGGAGTTCAGCAAGGCTTTGCCAGGGGATCTCTTAACTCAGCATGGCAGTGCTCTGCTTCCTGCCTCAGCTGGAGGCAGGCTCGAGGTTGCGAGGTTGTCTGCGGTGGCCCGTGTGTCATGGCTGATTCGCATGCCGTGAGGTTTCCCCCTGGCCATGCTATTCACATGGGACACTCGGAGGCTCGGGAGGACTCGGCAGACACCAGGCCAGAGGGAAAAGCAGTTGAGAGAGCGTGAGAGCAAGCTATGGGAGCTGAAATAGCTTGCTTGCAACAATAGCTCACCACTATCATCTGGCCCTTCTTGTAACCACAAATGTCCTGACCGGGGCTGCAGCTGGGCCCATTGCTCAGCTAAGATGATGACTCTGAAGCCACCAGCGTCGCTTCGTGTGTAACGCTAGCCTGTCTGGAGGCTGAGGACTAATCTGTGGCTGCACTGTGGGTCTGCATCTGACCCTGCGTGGCTTGCATGCGAGGGGTAGTTGTGCCTGGGGTTCCCAGACAGCGGGCATTCCTCAAGCTGGGATTGCTCTGGTTGGAACTGGTCCTTCTGGCCTGGTTTGAGGTGGGCTGTCTGCTCCAGGTCCACAAGGAGCTCATTAGCAACCCCGGGTGCAAACCAGAGTCAAACCTGCCCCTCGTGGATCTGCTAAGCCCAGAGTCGCTGCTAACAAATGCAGCGTGTGAGATGGCACCCGCCTCTCCTTGGCCTGCCGTCAGTCCCTAGCTGCTGTCCTGTGACAGTCACTGCAAACATGGGTTGCCAAATTTTGCTTCAATTTAGCTCCTGAGAAGTGGGGAAGGCACCTAGGAAATGTGGGCTCTTCTGTGAGTGCCTGGAGTTTGTCAGGTATTTTGTCATAACAAAGGATCTGGACAGGAAGCCTTTCTGCGGGGTAAGCCCTGCTGCTTGCACACTTCCCGTGCCCCCTCATTTATGTCTACCTTGCAGTGTGTGCAGATGCACACGTGTCTGATGGGGGAGGATCCCCTAGTTTGGTTGGAAACCCAGAATGCTTGCTGACCGGCAGACTTGGTGCCCAGGAAAATAATTCTCTCGGAGGCAAAACCTGGGGTCTCAATGGTTCGAAGGGCCAGCAGAGTTTATCGGGGGGAGATATTAACAGAAAATCTGAGCATGGTGGCTGTTGGCACGTTTTCTGGCTCAGGGAAAGGTATCCAGCTGCGGGTGGGAGTGTGCTGGGGTTGGTGCACGCCTGAGCAAAGTCCCCTGGTTCCCTGTAAAAGCCCTGCCTGTTCCCCCTACCTCGCAGGCTGTCGTTGTAGGGACACCCCCTGCTTTCCTTCCCTATTCCCACATGCAGTTGGTGCCCCCTTGTTTTTTATGCCACGAGGCCAGGGGTACGCCCCGCTCTGGGGCTGTCCTCCATGCCGTAGCACCCAGCCGGGCCCCTGGGCCTGGTATCCCCCATATGCTGTTAACCCCATTTCCTCCTGCAGCGCAACACGTTCCAGGCAGTGCTAGCCTACGACCATGCAGACGCCTATGCCCTCTTCCTGTACCCTGATGATGGGATTCAGTTCTTCAGCACTCGGCCCAAGGAGTCCTACCACATCCAGCTCCAGCTTCCAGCCAGGGTGGGCTTCAGCAGGGGGGAAACGGACGCCAGAAGAGAGAACCTGCACTACAGCGTGGCCAGCAGTGAGCAGGGCCTCAAGAACCTCTACCAGTAAGTCATGCATGCAGGCTTGATTTTAATGGTCCGTTTGTTGTCCACGAGGGCCCTTCCTCTAGCTCACTGACCTGGGTGTTTGTGAAGCCATTAGGGCCAAGAGCAGCTGGCTTCCTGGTGGAAAAAAAGCAGCCCTCTTCCTCTGGAGCTCTGTGCACAGAAACTCCTAACAATAGCCCTTCCTTGATGGATGGCTTCCTAGTCCCCACCTGCCTGCGTCCCTGCCGGCTGGCTGGATTGGCCGGTTGATACTAGGTGCCATGAAGCACTGGAAGCATGCAGACAAGCAGGCTGGATGGTTTGGGGGCTGGCACAAGCCCATCTGGACTTGCTGGCCAAACTCTGGTTGCTTTGGGAGGGAGAGACGTACTGGGCTCCATCAAGCTGGCTCTCGCTACGGGGATTTGCAAAGACATTATAGTTTCATAGACATTAAATACTTAGAGACAGGAACCGTTGCTGCCGAAGGGACCGCGGAGTTAGATTAAAGTCTTTCAGCTGGGCTGAATCCCCCCCAGCCATGCAGTAGAGGTTAACACAACGCCGCACGCTGGTTAAGCCTTCAGAACGGGGCTTATATGGGACTTAAATGTTCCATAGTCCTTATTCTGCTGCCTGCGCCGGGGGGGATTTAATTCACGTAAACAATGGGAGCCGTTGAGCTTGTAAAATCACAGCTGTCCCGTACATTATGGCTGCAATCACATACCAGCTGTTTCATGTGCGCTGCTGACCGCAGGGACGTGGAGCAGGGGGAGGATGAGGACTGCAGAGGATATGGGCATAAGAGCACAACCGGTTCTCCATGAAACGTTTTTTTTTTCCCCCTCCCGGCCAGGCATTAGTGCCTTTTAAGGCCTGGAGCGGCTGGAGGGGCAGGCTAAATCTGCCGGATCTAATTGAATTAAATAAGCAGCTCCGAAGCCTCTGCAGAGCAAGAGGCCTTTGGGAACTAGCTCCCGGTTTCCTCCTTGAGTGGTTCCAGCTCTCTTGTGTACAGTCAAGGTCTAGGCGCGGTATCCTGGTATGACTTACCATTCCCAGTGGCTCTGCTGAAGGGGTCCTGGTTGCGGTGCCTGAAGGGGACCCATTTGTTGAGGTTTGGAGCCCGTACCAAAGCTCAGGCCCCTTTCAAGTGTCTCAGGCCGGGCTGCCTGTGTAACCCCCAGCTTCTGAGCATTTAGCCCCATAGCTTGTGCCCTACAGCTTTTCCTCGGGCAAGTGGCCCCCTGAACGCAACAGCAAGTTTGTCTGGATGGAGGCGTCTGCGTCACCCTGCAGACCTGCCTGAATTTACGGTGGCTGAATAATCTCACTCCTTTTTGCTCTAGGAGCAGCAACGTGCTGACTCCCGGGGTCTGGGCCTTCCACATCGGCAGCACGTCCCCCCTGGAGAACATCGTTCCAGCTGGCGCCGGCAGGCTGCCTTTGGGGGGGGCCCTGCCCACAGCTCCGGAGAGTGCACCCCGCCACGCCACTGCCGAGCACAACGTCCTGGACGGCGACTACCTGGACGAGGCATTTGCCACTTTCTCCTATGACGAGAACGAAGAGTTCCCGTTCGTGCAGCCGACAGAGGTGGTGGCTGAGTACTATGATGAGCTCGGCATTCCCCTGCACACCGACAGTAACCTTCAGGAACGGGTACAGGAGGGTTTGGAGTTCACTTACAAGTTGCCAGCGCCAGCATCCAGCCATCTCCCATCCTCCCCGGAAGCGCAGCCTGTCCCCTCCCAAGAGCCATCCTCGCTGGAGACGGATGAGGACCTTCTGGAGCTAGTGTCTGTGGAGTCACCAACCTATCGCCAGAGGGAGGATATCGAGGCTTATCCGGATGGCGGTGCTGTACCTGCAGAGACTGACGTCCACCTGGGGTACCCGGAGGGGGAGGTGGTCCTTCAGAGCTACCCAGACAGCCCGCTGCCCTTCCCGCGGGGGCGGCACGTCGTTGGTGTGGATGAAGACGTTAGCTTTAACACTGACGGTAGGTAACCTGGCACCCGGGACCCTGGGAGAAGGGAGAAAGGTCCTACTTGTGGCTGAGGCACTATGTGTGCGATTCAGCCCAAACCTTAGCTTGTGGGCATAGGCATAGCATAGCTCCGTCAGAGGCAGAGGATCCTGCTTCCGTCGGGACCGGCTGGTTTCCAGCTGCGGACGGACAGGGTAGGTTTGGCCCCATAAAGTCCCAAAAGACCAGCCTCTAAGTGAAGCACGAGTGACCCTGAGCCAGATCCCCAGGGCCTTTCAGGGAGCGGTGAGACTGGAGGAGCTCTGCCTGCCTCCAAGCCAGGAGTAGCCTTGGCAGGGTTAAGCCCTCATTAAGGCGCAGAGGGAGAGGGAGAGGGATCGGGGGTGTCAGCCCTGCCACCATCCAAGCTACGATGTGCAGCAGCTGCTAGATAAAGCACATAGGAGGTTGAGGAGCCGTGTGATCGATGGTACCCATACAGTTCTCCATCTGCCCGTGACCCTGAGCACCACGTGGGAGGGGATCAGGAGCATTGGAGCCTGGGGGCACCTTGAGCTGTTCCCCACAGTGCCTGGGGCCGGTAACCGTCCCTTCTCTGACGCACCCGAGAGCTGGCATTGCTGGTGCAGGGCTGGAGCCCCCGTTCTCCTGCCCGGAGCTCAGAGGAATCACCTGGGGCCTGGGGGCACGGCCTGTCTGCAGACCCCCTGTGGGTAGAGGGGATTGCAGGCCCATTACACTGGCTCTTACATGTCCCACGCCCGGGTCTCCGTCATGGTCTTTCTAAGGCTCCTGCCTCTTCCCCAGGGCAGTTCCTTGCCCATGGGCCGATGCAGGTCACATGCCCGTGGTGTTGGCACCCTTGGTCTGGGAACCACCATGGCCCTGAGCAGTGGTTTCCTGCTCTGAGCAAAGACAGCAGGGTTGGCTTCCCATGAAGCCCCCAGGGGTCTTGGCTGCTTGTGGGGCAGTGCATGCAGTGCCAGCCCCCGTGCTCACCCGGGCGGGGGGTGCAGTGTTCACCTACAGCGCCACCAGCCAGGAGACCTGTGAGCAGCACCACAGCCTCTGCTCCCTGCACGCCTTCTGCACCGACTACGCCACCGGCTTTTGCTGCCACTGCCAGACCAAGTTTTACGGGAACGGCCGGCACTGCCTCCCAGAGGGTGAGTCACCGCGGGGGCGGCTCCGGCGTTGGGTCTGGCCTCCCTCGCCCCCCAAGGCTGACCCCGCACTTGCCCCTTGGCAGGCGCGGCACATCGGCTCAATGGCAAAGTCAGCGGGAGCTTGCTGGTGGGGCGGACGCCGGTGCATTTTGCCGACGTGGACCTGCATGCTTACGTGGTGGGCAACGATGGCCGAGCCTACACTGCCATCAGCCGGATCCCGCAGCCGGCAGCCCGTGCCCTGATGCCGCTGACTCCCATCGGGGGCCTTTTCGGCTGGCTCTTTGCTCTGGAGAAGCCGGGCTACGAGAACGGCTTTAGCATCACTGGTAAGTGGGGCACGGTCACTCCGGCAGTCCTGCGCCATGGTGCCAGCCCTGACGGTCACTCTCAGAGTCCAGCAAGCTGCTTTGCTGTGTTTCCTTATGTCGTTTCCTCCCCTCGTGCCAGGTGCCTTCCTGCCCGGTGTGTCCCGGCCCCTGCTTCCCCTCATTCTCCCGTGTCCTTCAAATACCTCCGTGGCTCCAGCATCCTTCCGGCCAGGTCTCCCTGGAGCCCCTGGATGCTGTTCCTGAATAGAAAAGACCTCATCTAGGGCCGTGTCTGCACTGTGCTCCTCCTAGCCAACAGCCCTCTCACCCAGCAGCAGGGAAGCCACATCCCTGTTAATCAGCACTGCTCAGCAATCAACCCTGCTTCAGGCCACGGCAGACCCAGCCCCCTGCTTCCTGCCTGGACAGGCACAGAGGGCCCCAGGGCACTGCTGGGGGGAGTTCACGGGGCAGGCTCAGCACCTCCACGCTCCTCTGGGAAGCAAGAGGACGTGCAGAATCCGTCCCTCCAAATCCACAGAGGACGGGACACCACAGCTGGGTGCATGCCCCCTCCCCGCGATCATTGGCGCGGGTCTGGCTGCCACTCTCCGTGCTGCAATTCTCGGGTCAGAGCTGTGGTGCTCACCTGGATGGGCAGTGCCCAGCCCATCCACAGGCCAGATCCAGCTGATGGTCCTGATCCAGCAACCAGGATGGGCACACCAGGGCCCCGTCTGGCTGCATGGGGCGGTCACTTTGGCATCTCTTTGTAACCTTCCCCGTGTTGCGGTGGGGAGCACGTGATACCCACAGACCGGCCCGTGACACCAGCCTGTGAGGCTGGAAAGTGGCCGTGGGCTCGACAGGACCATTGTGCTGCCCCGTGCTCGCTCGTGCCAGCAGTGGTTGCTGGCATCATCCGGTGTCTGGGGGAGGAGCACCAGGTGCTTCCCTGTCTGCCAGTGCCCTGGGGCTGGCTCTGACTCTCCTTCCTGTGCAGGGGCTGAATTCACCCACAGCCTGGAAGTCACCTTCTACCCTGGGGAGGAGACGGTCCACATCACTCAAACAGCCGAGGGGCTGGGACTAGAAAATTACCTGAGCCTTAGGACTCACATCCAGGGCCGGGTGCCCTATATCCCGGAGAACTTCACTGTCCACATCGCGCCCTACAAGGAGCTCTACCACTACTCCAGCTCAGGTACGGGCTGGGGCTCGACGCCGTGCCTTGCATGTTGTTAGGCTGTACCGTGCACGGTGAATTCAGCAGTGTCCTGCTTTGCTTTGGTCAAATCATCCAGGGTGGCTTGAATTTCAGGCCATTCTCTGCAGAGAAACAGCCTCCTGCGGGGCCCAGGATTGCTCCCTTGTCCACCTCTTGTAGGCAGAAGAGCTGGGTGCACGTGACATCCTTCCGGCTCAGGTGGAAGCCGAGGTGCAAGCAGTCCCTGATCCCTGATCCAGCTCCCTGCAGCCATAGGGTCTTTGCCCTGCAGTTGAACGTCCAGTTTTGCACAACTCAGCAGCCCCTGGACTCTGCCAGTGGTCTGGGCTTCTCTACAGGGGCAGACAAACAGTGCATGGTGGGGTCTGTGGCATGCATTTGTTGGGCTTTGCTGTTGGAAACTGCTGGCCCCACAGACCTGGTGTACCCAAAATCCAGATCTGGGCCCTGGCTGGGATTTTGTAGCTTGAGAGGAGCACGTGTCCTGGCTCCCAGGCTCAGTCTGAAGGCGCTGGGAGCCTCCCTCCTTTGGTGGTGCTGCATGCAGGATTACTAATGCCACCCCTCACTTTCCTGCCCAGCGGGGAGGAGTGTTGACCACACAGCTGCTGGCCCAGCCCCAGGGCCGCTTCTCCAAAAGCTGCTTGGGGCTGCCTGCTGTCTCCAAGGCAAGGGGTATATGCTCTCATCCTGTCTCCCATCCCCATGCAGTTGGTCTCTTCTCATAGTGGTGTGACCGCAGCTGCCTGCTGTCTGGGGCTGTTGCCATCCATGTTAGGAACACGACCAGCCCAGCGGGTCCTTGACCCCTGCCTGTAGCCTCTAGCTGTGGCCTCCAACAATGCAAATGCATTCTCTGACCGCCTCCTCGCTGCCCTTCCACAGCCATAACCTCCACGTCCCACCGGGAATATTCCCTCCTCTTTGGGCATCGCAACAAAACCCTCTCCTACCGACTGCACCAGAACATCACCTTCCAGGACTGCCCACATGCCCGTGCCCGCCAGGCTGTGCCAGCCACACAGCAGCTGAGTGTGGAGCGGGTCTTCGCCCTGTACAATGAGGAGGAGCAGGTGCTGCGCTATGCTGTAACCAACCAGATCGGCTCGGCAGAAGGTGAGCACCGGGGTCCATCCGAGGGCGGGCTAGCTCCCAACTCGCCAGCTGCGGGGTGGGAGCAGAGTAGCCATGGAGCAGCACAGGGGTGGATTTACCCTGCATGTGGGCTCTGTACTGGAGCGAGGATAACCCTGGCAGGAACATGCAGGTGCCCAAGCTGAGCGGGGACCTGGCACTGTGCGGACGTCCTGGCACACGCTGCAGAGCACTGTTCCTGGCACTCCCAGCTCCCCACTTCCCTTGGAAAATGTGTCAAGCCCTTGTTTTGGCTGTGAGCACAGGCCGCCCTCCTGGGACCTCCCTGGTGCGGTGCATGTATTTGCTGGGTGGAGTTTTTTCAGGGCTGTTGCACTGCTCCTGTGGTCCCACATGTCTGGCTAAGCCTGAGCTTTTAGGGTGGATTTCTGCAGCGGGTCCTGTCCAGGGGACCGATCCCCAGTTGAGCTCAGTGCATGGTGGGGTTTACTGGCAGGCATTGGCTGGGCTCTGCTCCTGGAAACTCTGCCGGTCCCACAAAGCGGTGCCAGGTGACCCGGAGCCTCGTAGGGGCATCGCAATGGGGCTTGAGCCTCAGTGCTGAGGTGCAGGAGACTGGCTTGTCTGGTGCTTGGACTTGCAGCCCCTCTCCCTGCTTGCACTGGCCATGCAGCTCAGCCCTGGGGAAGTCCCCATGCTGGGCAGGGAGGGAGCACGGCCTGGGTGCAGAACCACTCGGGGCAGTCGAGCTGTTCCATTCCCTCCTCGCCAAGGGGAACATGTGCCGCATGGCGGGTAGAAAGGAGGGCTGGTATTTTTGCTGTCTGGCCAAAATTGGATGCTGAACCAGTTACTGGAAGTGGTGTGCGCAGGGATGCAGAGGAGGGTTAGCGTGCACATGCTTGCTGCTGTGTGTGCATGCTTGTGTGTGAATGCTCCTGGTTGTGTGTATATATGTACATACATGCATGCTACTGTGTGTGCATACTGCTGTGCATGTTTATGCATGTTTGTGCATGCAGCTGTGTGGGGGTGCACACGTGTGTGCATGCTCTGGTAGGGGTGTGCATGCACGTGTACCTGAAGCCTCCCCGCAGGGAGTGCCTGTCAAACAGCACAGCCGCTTGCTCTGGCGAGGGGTTCCCATTGCTCCCTGAGCGAGGAGATAAGGCCCCCAGCCCTCCCCTAACCCCTCAGTCGGGGCTGAGCCCCCTTCCCCACTGCATTCGCTCCGGCAGGGCAGGGAACAGGAGGGCAGGGCGAGCTGTGGAGGAGGTGGGGCAGCCTGCGGCAGCTGCCGTAACAGAAGCCCTCCCTGCGCCCCCAGCACATCCCGCTCTCCAGGCCCTGGCAGGAAGCGGGGGAAAGCTGTAATTTCCCAGCCAGGATTCTCCTGCTGGCCGGCCGAGTGGGATGGGAGGGAAAGAAAGAGCCTTTTGAGAGCAAAGGGGTGGACGACCCCCGGGAGGGAGATTCCTGGCGCCGACAGCAAGGAACGTGATCCCTGTGGGTCCTCGTGCCAAGCTGGACACCACTGTCTGAGCTTGAGAGCCAGCTGCTGCCCGTGGAGGACAGAGCCAAGCCGGTTTGGCCGTGGGAAGCAGGGGTCGCTCACAGGACCCTCTCTTGCAGGGCTGAATGTGCCCTGTTGTCCGGATGGCCCCTGGCCCAATGCGCTTCAGGCTGTCACGCGTCTAGCACCAACCATGCTGGCTGTCTGCGTCTCGGCTGCATTTGCAGAGCCGTGAGGCAGAGGCTGAAGTCGTGCTCGGATGAGCCAGCAGAGAGAAGACCCACATGTGCCAGGCTGCTGCAGGGGGCCAGACTCTGCCCCTGAATCCCAAGCCTGCCCCTGGTCTGCTCCAGTAGCACAGCGACCCCCTTCTGCCTCCCTCGGGGCCTGCGGCGTTGGGGCTTGGTCCGGCAGAGCCTGCTGGTATCCGGTTGGCGTGCATCTCGCCCCCCGGCATCCCGTTCCTAGCGCTGTTTGCAAGCCATGGGAGATCACTGTCCTCAGGTGCATTGCAGGCTCTGCGGCTCGCATTTCCTTCGGCCACGTACAGCTCTGGGGCCTCGGAGGCTCTGGCGGGACAGACGTGAAGTTGAGTCCCGAGAGGACCCGGGCCCTGGCAGTCTCCCCTCTGCGTCCTGGGACGCTCCCATGCCTTCTGCCGGCTGCCCCTTCGAGCACCCTTGGCTGCGTGGAGCTGCGCAGGGCTGCCGGCAGTGCAGGGATGGGACGGGGTGGCAGCTGGATGCCGCCATGGGTCATTCCTATCTGCAACCAAGAAGTCAGCTCCAGACTCCACAACTCCCTCGTCTTTGCCCTGCCCTGGGAGGCTGAGGGAGACGCGGCCCCAGGCTGCCCCTGCTCCCCCTGCTCTGCAGGGACGTTCCCAGGCACGGTGCACAGCTGCATTGGCCGTGGAGCTGGGGGCGTGGAGCCAGAGTCCACCCCCCGCAGCGCTTCCTGCCTGCGGGGACAGACAGGGCCCGGCTGTCTCCATGTGGGGACCCGGCAGGGGATGACAGCTGCCGCCTCCTCCTCCTCCTCATCCCAGGACCATTGCAGCGCTTTGCTGAAGGCGTCCCAGCAAGCAGGGAGATACGGGTCCATCTTCAGCTTGGGCTGGGGTCTCTGCCACGAGGCACCGGCTCTCCTGGGATCCAGGGTCTGCCCGGGCACGTTTTCCCATTCCCACTGAGCCATGGAAGGGGGTGCCAGCCTGTGCTCAGCTTGGGCTTGCTGGCGAGTCCCTGCCCCTCTGGTCCTCTGCAGCAGGGGCTTAATTTCCACCTGTCTTTTAATCAGGGGCTGCCGGTGTGGCCACACTCATCCCCCACTATCCATAGATCCCACCTCCCCAACCCATCTCAGCCTGACTTTCCAGCCCATCTTGTGCTTTGCAGGGGACTCGGACACAGCTGTAGTGAACCCATGCTATGACGGCACCCACGTGTGTGACACGACGGCGCGGTGCCAGCCGGGCGCGGGGCTGCAGTACAGCTGCGAGTGCACAGCTGGGTACCGCGGCGATGGCCAGGACTGCATGGGTGAGTGCAGACGGCACTGCTCGCGGTGTCCCCCCAGGTTCGGCCCGGCCACGTGGGCAGTGAGGAGCCATCTCAGCATGTGCCTTCCCGCCTGGGCTCAGAGCCACGGGCAAAGCATGGGGAGCCTTGTTCTCTCAGGGAAACTGAGGTGCACAAAGGAAGGTTCGTCCCTGTGGGCCTGGATCAGAAAACGGACCATGCTGCCTTCTCTGTGAACCCTGGTCCCAGCCATCTCTGAGGTGGGGCTGGGGGGTCCCTGCCAGGCCCCGTCCCTGCAACTCGGTTTCTAGCTGAATGTTTCTAGCTCACGATCCAACCTGGGTCCAGGCCTAGGCGTGTCGGAGCAAGCTGGGGCCTCTTGGCACAAGGGGCCAGCCCCGGCAGCATGGCAGCCGGCGCTGGGGTAACCAGGCTCTCCGTCCCTCCTCAGACATCGACGAGTGCGCCGAGGGCGAGAGCCGCTGCGGCCCCTTTTCCGTGTGCCTCAACTCCCTGGGCAGCTACCGCTGCGAGTGCCAGCATGGCTACCGCCTTGCCGACGACCGGCGCACCTGCGTGTGTGAGTATCCTGCCCCGCCTGGCCGGCTGTCCTTGTGCCCACGCCTCGCCAGCCACGGCCCAAGCACCGGGCATCCTCACTTGTCCTGGCACGCTGTGGTGGGAACGGGGCCCTGTCCTTTCAGGGGTGCCTCAGGCCGGGTCCCGCTTGCCCTTGGGGCTGCTCACCGAGGGGGGCCAGAGGCTTGTGAGAAGGGGCAGAGATGGCTTCCCAGCCCCGTCTGACCCTGGCCAGCAGAGAAAGGAGGTAGAGTAGCTGTGGGGCTGCACTGACTTGTCGTGGCCTCCTGAGGTGGGTCATGCCTCAGGGACATCCCTGGCAGACCGAGCCCTCCTTCCTGCTCTGACGGGCCCTTGTGCATGCCAGGGACATGTCCGCCTCAGTGCAGGAAGGGGGAGAGGTGCAGCCTTGCCCAGCCACAGGTGGAGCAGGCTGTCAAGCTCGCAGCCGACTGGGGGGCAGGCTGGTGTTTCCCACCTGGAGGGAAGGAGGTTTCCACAGGCCTGACTTGGTGCCTTCCTCTTGCAGTGGCTGCGCCCCCGCCTGACCCCTGCGCGGCAGGCAGGCACAGCTGTGCGGCCGCAAACCAAGCGCGGTGCATCCCCCGTGGCGGTGGCGCCTTCAGCTGTGAGTGCCTGCCTGGCTACACCGGCGACGGGCACAACTGCTCTGGTACGTGGGGGCCACGGCTTCCTGCCGGGGCATCGTGCTAGGTCGGACACGGGCTGAGCTGCACAGCCCAGCCGGGACCCTGCGCTCTGTCTGGGGACAGAAGCTGCATCCTGCTAAGTGGGCTCTGGGCACCCCCTCATCAGGGTCCTGGGAGCTGAGAGGCAGCTCGACACGTGGGGACCCTCGTGGCAGCTGCATGTGCACAGCGGGGGCTCTTTATTCCCATACACAAGGTCCGGGCAGCTGCACAAGAGCAGTTGATTCCCTTGCCCAGATGCACGGTCCTGCCAGCCTGTCCCAGGGCTTCTCTAGCCTCCCGAGGGGCAGCTGCAATTCCCCCCTTGTCGAATGCACCTTTCCCAGCACTGTGCAACCCCTGGCCCGGTGCCCCAAGCTGCACAACCTGCTGCTCCCCCGCTTCGAGAGCTGCAGCCAGCCTTGTGCAGATGGCAGGGCTGGGGAAAGCAGGCTCTTGGAAGCCGGCCTGGACAGTCTTGTGTTGCGGGGAGGGGCCGGCTTCGCCTCCCACCCCCGAGTCAGTACACTGCCCCCACATCTGGATCGACTGTGTCCAATAGGCTCCCTGTCCTGCCGGGGTCGGGGGGCCCGAGAACAGTGCTCGAGTGTTTGCTGCAGAGCGCGTGTGGGGTGGGATGCATTGCCAGGGTGACCTGTCAGGAATCCGCGGACGCTTCCCAATTCCAGTTTACTGAGCAAATGCGTTGGGGAAGTATCCCTGGGGGCCGGCCCTGCTGTGTAGCTGTGCTCGGAGGCACCCCCTGGTGCTGGGTGAGGCGCCAACCCAGCTCCGCCTGCTGCGAGCACCCAGAGCGAGGGGGGAAATGTCAGTGCAGCGTTTTAGCACCGTGCCTGTGCCCGCCCCTGAACCAGGCAGCGGGTATGGGGGCAAGAGGCAGAGCCTGGGGTGGCAGGTGGGGCACGAGCTCAACTCTGGCCCACTGGGGGGCAGCCTTGTCTACCTTACAGGCTTGCTGCTGCCACAGCTGTGGGGGCGGAGCGGTGGGGGCAGCGCCTCCTAGTGGACATGTGGTGTGTGGTCGCCACTGCTTAGCTCCACCCACTCCCTGAATTAAAGATGCTCAGAGCAAGTGATGGGGGAGTGCGCGGCCTGGCTGGGCTGTGGGGCTGGGTCACACCGAGTCCTGCTGTCACTGCCCGCAGAGGGGTCTTGTCCTCAGACAGTGTCAGGGCTGCTCTGGGTAACCGCGCCATGAGCTTGCGGTGACATGAGCCCGGGCACAGCTTGGGGAGGGGGAAATGGCTCTGTTTCCCTTCTCTGTGCAAGGACTAGGAGGTGGAAGAGGAGCTGGGTGGGAGCTGGGGTCACCCTCTGAACAGCTGGTGAGGCTGTGGCCCCATTCCCTGATGGTCTGCTTTGTCCCATCCTGAATCATAGACAATGAGGGTGTGAAGGGACCTCAGGAGGTCACATCTAGTCCAACCTCCTGCTCCAAGCAGGATCAGCCCCAGCTACATCATCCCAGACAGGGTTTTGTCTAGCCGGGTCTTAAAAACTTCTAAGGATGGAGATACCACCACCTCTCTGCGTAACCTGTTACTGCTTTTCCACCCTCCTAGTAACAGAGTTTTTCCTAATATCCAACCTAAACCGCCCTTGCTGCAACCTGAGCCCACTGCTCCTTGTCCTGTCATCTGCCCCCACTGAGAACAGCCCAGCTCCATCCTCTTTGCAGCCCCCCTGCAGGGAGGTGAAGGCGGCTATTCAGTCCCCCTCGGTCTTCTCTTCTGCAGACTCAATCAGCCCAGCTCCCTCAGCCAGTCATGTGCCCTGGCCCCACGACCATTTTCACTGCCCTGCGCTGGACTCTCTCCCAACTTGTCCACATCCTTTCTGTCATGGGGGCCCCAAAACTGGATGCAGGACTCCAGATGTGGCCTCCCCAGTGCCAAATAGTTGGACCCAGTATTTCTGTATCTCCCGCCTGCCAGATAAGTGCCATTTCCCAGGCTTCCTTCCCACTTAGCAATTCTCCTTGAATCAGCTCCTAACCCTCCCCTTCCCGGTAGGCTGAGTGAGCAGTCCCTTGGCAGAGGCAAGAGCTGTCAAGCAAGACTGGGGCTTACCTAGGAAGCATAGCGTCCCCCTTTCCTGGAAGAGTTAAGCTCTGCCCTGCCCCCACGTGCCCGCAGGCCTGCCATTCAAGGCAGCTCAGGCTGCCGAGTGGATGGTGGGTCTCTAGCGACTGTACACGCATCACGTTTGTGGCTGCAGAAACCCCTTTTGCAGCAGTGTAGGCAGGGAACAGGCACAGGATGTACAGTCCTGCAATGCAGCCTGCTGGAGTCTGGTCCAGAGCAACCCCTGGAAAGAAATGGCACAAAAATCCTCCAGTGAGGATTGTGCCCAGTTATCCCAGCACAGCCATTTGCTTCCCTGGTATAGAGGCACTGGAGTAGTGTCTTCTGCAGCTGTTCTCCCAGGGGAGCTGATTGTGATTTACATCAGGGTATTAGACCAGGGTGTGTTGTACTGGGGCAAACAGGACCCGGCCACACAGCACGTCTCCAGCATTCCCCCTCCTCCAGCCCACAGATGGTTTCTCGCTGTCCGAGGAGCAAGGTTGGGTCTGGTCTGTCAAGGGGCTGGGAGAGAGCAAGGGACCTGCCTTCCTTTAAGGCAGAGCTGGCTGTGGCTGCAGGAGGGGCCACGGGACCAGACAAGGGTGCTCTTGGAGTCGTTCTCTGAGGGTGGGACATAGGGACTTGAGCCCGTGGCTTCCCCAGGAAGGGGGTAGAAATGGAGCATGGTCTCTAGGTCCAGCAGGGCTTCTGCTGCAGAGCCAGGAAGATGCCCCCTCCCCTCATCTCCACCACCCACGAATGCAGTATGCAGCTTCCAGTGCATTCACCTCCCCCCCCCAAAGCACCAGTTGTGTGCCCGTACTGTGGAGCCCTGGCTGTGGCTGCCAGAAGAGCGCGTCCCACACGTGCCCCCTGGTTTCCGGGAGGTGGGGGTCCCGTGCCTGCACCTGCTGACAAACGGGCTTCTCTCCCTCTTGCAGATGTGAATGAATGCACGCAGGGCAGGTGCCACCCGGCCGCCACCTGCCACAACACACCCGGCTCCTTCTCCTGCCAGTGCCGGCCAGGCTACGATGGGGACGGCTTCCAGTGCACCCCTGGTAAGGATCCTCGCATGGGGCATTGTGGCTGGCACCTGCAATGAGCATCTGTGTCTCCTCCTCCCCATCCCGTCTGCCCATGGCCCATACACTTCAGCTGATGCCACCTGCCTTTGGCCCTGTGGCACAAGACACACAGCAGCCTCCCTCAGTAGTGGGTGACAGCCTACTATTGCTGTTTGCAGAGGGAGCTGCTCCTGCAGCTCATGGGGTAGTGGTTTGTGACTGTCACAGAGGCAAAGCACCCTGACAGCCAGGGCCCAGGGCTTCATGCGGATGTTGTCCACCTGACCGCAGCATTTGTAGCACTGTTCGTTGCAACAGCCAGGAGCTGAGATGCAGGTGGCACTCTCAGGTCTGGGCCCAAAGCTTATTAATATGACCTCCTCCATTTCTGCAAAATCCAGGGAAGAAGCGTGGGGCCGAGTGCCCTGTGCAAGGAAGCACAGCTCCTGGCTCCTTGAGCCCATTCCTGCCTCTGCCACTGGCTTCCTATGTGCCCTTGGACACCTCACCTGGCCTCTGTGTGTCTGTTTACCCCTCCACACAAAAGAGGTCACTGGTGAACCCTTGAATACCCTGCTCAGACCGTGCCTGAAGTCCCAGTGCCCCATTGCATCCTCCCCCAGTGCCTGTTCCTCCCATGATAAAGCCCCAGGAGCTGGGAGGCAGACAGAAGCCTCCCCGCTGGTTGTTGCAAGGCTGGATAGGCTGCATGCCCTGTGGCACGGGTCGCTGTACTCCCATGCACCTCCCTTTACTCTGCAGCAAACCTACAGCGCCTGACACCATGCGAACATGAGCGGCTCTATTCGCAGCCGGAGCCAGGGCACCACGTACCCGTGTGCGACGACCAGGGCAACTACCACCCTCTGCAGTGCCACAGCAGCACGGGCTTCTGCTGGTGCGTGGATGAAGCTGGCCAGGAGATCGCTGGCACCCGGACACCTCCAGGCAGCACCCTGCCGCGCTGCGGGGAGCCAGGTCAGTGCCATTCACCCCTCAGCTTCCTGTTGTCCTGGCACAGGTAGTGCTAAGTGCACTCTGATTTCCCTGTGCCCTGAGCCAGACCCTGAGAAGTGGGGAAGGGGCTGCTGAGCTCGAACCCAGAGCCCTCTGCCTCCTTCCCCTGCTTGGAGATTGTCACCCGCTAGGGGGGGCACTGATGTGGGGGTCAGGAGCCTGGTTCTGCCGGGACATCGGGCATGTCTGCTTAGAGCATGAGCTCCTTTGAGTAGGGACTGTCACATGCTACGCATACGTACAGCACCGAGCACCATGGAGCCTCTAGCCACTCTTGTACCTATGAATGATGGAGGGGCCTGTCTGGCTTTTCTCAGCATCAAGCCCATCGTGCCCCTCCACTTCGAGAGAGGATGTCTTGCTAGTCTCGGGGGTGTAGTTGGCACAGGGTTTGGTTGGGAGCACTCTCCTCTCCTGCCAAAACCTCTGGAGCTGGGGTGCTTTGCGGGAGGGAGCTGAGGTCCCTGGTGACCCCCTGAAAGCCTCTGCCCAGACCCTGCCTGAAATCCCAGTGCCTCATTGCTTCCATCTCCGCTGCCCGCCTGTCCCACGATAAAGGCGAAAGGACTTCCCCAAGAGGCGAGAGCCCTCCAGGGGTAAGCAGGGTCCAGGAGGCAGCACCCCATTGGAAGGCACCTGGGGACCTCACACCTGCTGCTGATTTGGCTGCAGCCCCCATTTGATACCATGGGGAACAGGGCTCCTCTGTCTGGAAGATAGGTGCCCTCATCCCCTGGCCACGCTCAGCTCCTCGTCTATTCCCATGGTGCTTTCAGGCCCCTAAAAATGATGGAGTTGGTGCTGGGCAGCATGTCAGCTCTGCTTGCTCCTGGAGCAACAGGTCTGCTGGTCCCTGCAGCCAGCAACGCCCAAGGGAGCGATCTGCCTGGCTTTCCACCCAGCTGCTTTGGCTTCCCCTTGCTAAATGGCCAGGCAGCCATTCACAGCTGGGTCAGCTGGGGCTGGGCTTTGGCACAAGCCTGGAGCAGGCTTTGAACTTCCACCTGGAGGTAGCACAAGATCCCTTAATTGCCATCACTGGACAGACACGTGACCCTGCTCATGGCAACTTGCATGCTTTCAGGGTTGTGCCACATGTGTATCACTGTAGGCTCGAGCATGGCCCTGTGGCTTCCATCTCTCTGCCACCACCAAAGCCACCTGACCCTGCTGCTCTCCTTAATTCATCTCCATTTGCTGTCCAGCTCTTTCCATCAATACAGCTTTCCATGGCTGGCCTTGCTCTAGAAACAGTGGAGCGGGCCAGTCTCCCCCGAGATCAGGCAGAAGGCAGGGTAGGATTTGCACCTTATAGCCTAACCAAGGCGGATGTCTATATATCAGGTAGAAGCCAGCTCGGTGGTACTGCTCTAGGGAGGGGCGTTTTCCACGAAGACCTACCGTGGTCTCGTGTGACCGTGTCCCTGGCAGGCACATTGCAAATACCCCCCATGGCCTTCCCCTGAAGCTGTTGGTTGCTTTGGCCCTCACTCCCCTACAAATCTCTTGCCCTCGACTCTAGAGCCCACGGCAAGGCCGCAGACCATGTGCGAGCGCTGGAGGCAGAGCCTGTTGGACCACTACGGGGGCAGGCCACGGGAGGACCAGTACGTGCCGCAGTGTGACGCGGCCGGCAGCTTCAGCCCACTGCAGTGCCATGGCAACAGTGGCTTCTGCTGGTGCGTGGACGAACACGGCAGAGAGATTCACGGGACACGGTCGGAGCCCGGCACAGCCCCGCCATGTAAGAGCGCCGCGGCGTGCTGGGGGAGGGCTGGCTGCGCGGCACGGGGCTGGAAGGGGTTTACCTGGGCCATTGAGCCCTTGTGTGGGAGGTGCGTTGCGGTTAGACCACAAGTTGTGACCGGCAAAGACCCAGATGCTGCATTCGAGTGCACGTTCTCCTGCAGGCGTGGGACCAGGTTCAGGGCCCGCATGCCCCTGGCGTGGTATCTGGCAGGGCTGTGACGCCTGTGTTTGAACGACAGGTCTCCCCAGCGTGGCCCCTCCCACAGTGCGGCCCTCGCCACGTCCGGACGTGTCCCCACCTGCCACGGGAACTTTCCTGCTGTATGCCCAGGGACACCAGATCGGCTACCTGCCCCTCAACGGCACGCGGCTGCAGAAGGAGGAGGCCAAGACCCTGCTGGCCCTGCATGTAACGTATCGTGGGGGGGGCCGAGCTGCTCGGGCTTGGGAGGGAGAGGCCTGGTGTGCTCTGGGTGGTCTCCGTGGGGCCTGAGCCTGGCCACTTCATCTGAGAGGGGGCATTTGGGAGAGGGAGACATGGCTGCTCTCCCTTGTGTCAGCCAGATCTCTGGTTTGTGGCCAATAACACAGGCTCTCTGGGCCGCTCTAACTCCAGCTAACAAGGCAGCAGGAGCAAAACAACCCAAAGCAAGTCTGCTCGCTGCACAGAGCCCTGATCCTCCCCTGTGAAAGCTCCTGAGTGCCGAGGGAGGGTTCACTCCTGTTTTCCTAGGTTATCTTATTGCCTTTGCCTTGGCCTTGTTTTTAAGTCATTAGCACATCACGGCTGTGCACTTAATGAAGTCGATGTGTAAGTCTCATCCCGGGCAGTCTCCTTTCCTTTAGAGCTGCAGTCCTACCCTGTGGCACCTCAGCAGAGCTCCTCGACCTTGCCTGTGGCTGCAGGAAATGAAAACCATTTTAATGGACAAGAAGAGCCAGCTCGATAGTACGACGAGCCTGCCAGGGCTGGGCAGCACGGAGGGCTTTCCTGAGAGCATCGGCTGAGACAGCATCAGCAGCCGACCCCCCTTTTGCATCTCTTTCCTCCCCTCTTTAGAAAAAAGCCACACGTTCCTGTCTCCCAGAATGAGCCTGTTGGGCTGAGAGTAACCGGGAGCTGGCATGTGACCTCTTGGGGTGCATTTTGGGGTGACAGCCTTCAATAAGGAAGCGAAAACTGGAAGGCCGTTACATGTGCCAGCTTCAATCTAGAAAGCTCTGCTTGGTCCTCCGGGTTTTTAAATACAGCCAAGAGGCAGATGACACAGGGTTGCTTAATTCACACTGCCTCCCACAGGCTCTAAATGAGAAAATACCTTCGCCGTAAAGTAAAACTTACAATCTCTTCTCTTTTTTCTGAATCCCGACAGGGCTCCATAGTGGTGGGAATTGACTATGACTGCAGAGGGAAAATGGTCTATTGGACGGATGTTGCCGGTCGAACGGTTAACAGAGCAAGCTTGGAGCCAGGGGCTGAGCCGGAAACCATAATTAATTCAGGTGAGTGACCATCTCTGCTGGTTTTAATCAGGCTTGTTGCCAGGCAGGCCGTGACTGGGGGTTGAGCTTGCTCGTGGCCTCTCCGAACTGAGGTCTAAGCAGCGTGGGAGTGGGAACACGGCCTTTCTATAAGCGCTGGTCCCAGCTCTCTCTTGGCCATTACCCATCACCACTGCCCGCCAGGGTCTCAGAGGCACTGACAGGGCAGGCCATATAATCAACTAGAGGGGTGGAAAATAGAGATGCTACTACATACGGTAGGTAAGCTTCTTTGGGTAGATGAGATCTCTTTCATTAGACCAACTGAGTCGTTGGACAAAAGTTCTTTACAAGCTTTTGGGCACAAGCACCATTCTTCAGTCATAGGTGCTTGCGCCCGAGAGCTTGCAAATCACGTTTTTTCAGTGCATCCGCCTAATAAAAGATATCACATCTACCCATCTGCCTGTGTCCTTAGACCAATGTGGCTACAACCAAAAACTCTACTACATAATGGCTGAACAGGCATAGGGGAGGTTTACAGCCACAGGGCCAACTCTTCCTGTAGCCTGTGCGGTGACAGGGCTCCTCTTGTCATGTTCCTGCAGGACTGATGAGTCCAGAAGGGCTGGTGGTGGATCACCTGCGCAGGGTCATGTTTTGGACAGATAGCGGCCTGGATAAAATCGAACGTGCCAACCTGGATGGGTCGCAGCGCAGGGCTCTCTTCAGCACCGATCTTGTCAATCCTCGTGCCATCACTGTGGATCCCATTAGAGGGTGAGCAACAGGGCTTCCTCTCAGCTTTTTCAAAGCCTGTCTTTATGGCAGCAGGGGAGAGGGGACCCAGAGACTCACCTCTGTGGCAGGTGACTGGTAAATCTGTAATCGGAGCTGAAACTTCAGAAGCAAGACGCACTTGTTTTCGCCACCACTGCAGGTGTCATGTTGGAAGCTGTCAGGCAGATAGCATACTGTCATTTTTACCACATTGAGAGCTCAGTGGGATGAAGCCAGTAGTAAGGACTGTGTCCTGTTTGCTTGAATGTTTTCACAGCTGGAAGGGCACTGCTGAATTAGTGATCTGAATCCTTCTAGTGTGAAGTGCAGCCCTGTAGTCATTTATTACAGTAGAGCTGGAAAAGCGATCAACACTTTGTGCATGGGAAAATGGAAGGGTTTTGTGCACGGTTCTACTCATCAGGAGTTGGCCAGCAAGGTGCTTTTGCTTTAAACAATAAACACCAGCTCAGCTGCAAGGGAAGTAGAAACAGCGGACACTGCTGAATTACATCTGAAGCCAAGTATCTTTGAACTTCGAGTGGCATCAGCTGGAGTAGCTTGCCTGGAAAGTTAGTCTCAGTGTCTCCGTGGTCAGAGATAGAGGCATACCTTTGCCCTATATTTTTTTCCTCTGATCATTCAGCAGGAAACCCTTCAAAAAAAAAAAGGTAAAATGTTAAAATGTTCAGCTTTTGAACCCTCTGTTGCCTCTGATATATCCCCTGAGTGTACCACTGCAATGTAGAAAACACCACCAGGAGAGTAACGGATGAGTCCTTATCTCACCTTGTAAAATGTTCCTGAGATCCCTCAGGCTTTCCTTTTTAGTTTCAAAATGGAAAATAATCTGTTCTGTAAAGCATAATGAGAGGTCCAGGACTCATCTCTCAAGTAGTAATCCCCGTGTTTTCCAAGTGACTCATTTTACTGTGTCTTGTTCTCTTGCTTGTTAAATGGTTCCCCTATAGCAACCTCTACTGGACAGACTGGAATCGCGAAGCACCAAAAATTGAAACCTCAACGGTTGAGGGTGCCAACAGAAGGATTCTGGTGAATGAAGACATCGGGTTACCCAATGGCCTGACTTTCGACCCTTTCTCCAAACTGCTTTGTTGGGCAGATGCAGGTGACTTGAGTTAACGCGCATTGAAATGCACACAAATACACTAGGCAGGGAAGGGAATTCAGATCTAAAAAAAATACCACTCCCTACTTCTTGCTGTATCCCACCTCTTAAAAAGGGAAATCTCTTCAACCCTTACTTTACTAAAAATGAATATTTTCAGCTTTCTCAGGCAATCTCCTCCCCCACCCTTAAATGCATGCCTTCAGCAATTTCTCCAGCCTCTTAGGGTAGGGCTGTACAGTGCTGCACTCAGTCATGTCCGTTAGCTGGCCTGCATCTACTAACACTGCCTCTGGCCAGCTCTCCTTTGCCACAAGTGCAGCTTTAGCTATTCAACAGATTCCCTGATTAAGCACGTCAGATGTGACAGAATTAGAGCAATGATGAGAATAATGATATAAAGCAAAAGGCCCCTTGCTCTGCACCCTGCAATGGGGATGTGACTGCTGGTCTGACATGGAGAATCAGTGTTTTTTTTTCCAAGGACAAGTGAAATAATATAAACTCCTAAAATCAGAACTGCAGGAACGTGTCAATGTGTAGATTCTACACAAACTTTTCTTGCTTGAGGTGCTTAAGTGCTACATGCTGCTTTGCTGGAATAACATCTTAGTATTGCAGTATCTGATAGCTGCTAAGGCTGCTCCGCCACAGGTACTTAGAGGCAGTTGCTGCACTAGGGAAATTCTTACCAAGTCAGTCTCCGTATTACTGTCTGAAGATAGGCATTTTTCTGTACAGGTGCCAGCATTTATGGAAAATGCCTGGCAGAGATGCCATGGTCGCAGGTTCAATCCTCATTTGGGACACAAGACCTTTCTTGTCTCAGGCAGGGGATTGGATTAAATGACTTCTTGAGGTCCTTTCCAGCCCCACTTCTCTGCTTTCTATGATTTTGCATTGAGCTGAACTGTTTAGGTCTAAGATTAAAGTCTGCATGAACCTTTCATTTAATTGACATTTATAATCAGGAACGCAGATAGAGGGATACGAACAAAACTCAGAACAGGCTCAAGGAGGAATTGCTTCACTTGACCTCCACAGAGCAGTGAGGAGCATGCACACATACCCAAACTGGGACTTCACTTCTGCACCAGATGTGCCAGATGATTTGTGCAGGTAGTTTTGTCAGCTTTGCTCAGCTGAATTCCTGCCTTCCCGCAGTACAAGCTGGGCATCCTTCAGGAGTGCAGCTGGGAGACTAAGCTACTGCTCGTGGCTTTTCTGACTAAGGTCTGTTTGCATGGAGTACTGTGGGCCACCTCACCTCCAGAAGACTGCATGGAAACTAGCCTGCCTTGTGTTTTGCCTGATGTAATGTTTTATTTGAAAAGGAACCAAGAAGCTGGAGTGCATGTTGCCAGATGGAACAGGAAGGCATGTCATACAGAATAACCTCAACTACCCCTTCAGTGTCGTTAGCTATGCCAACCACTTCTACCACACCGACTGGAGAAGGTAGGCAACACGCTGGTAAAGAGCAGCCAAATATTTAGTGGCCAAATATTTAGTGACAAAATACCTGCTAGTCCTATTTTAGCCATAATGCATCCTTGGATTGTCAGGGCCAACATTTTTGGCAGACATGCCACAAACCAGCCCAGCACACTCCCCAAAGGACACTCATTCTATTCCCTTACCGGATCTGCTGCTCTGCTTTGTGACGTGTGCTCTCCGCCCTAGCTGCTGTTCTGCTGCCTGTCCCTGCCACAATTTGCTGGTGCCACATAGACTACCCATGCTCTTACAGCTGTGCAGCTGTCAGGTTTGGAATGGTACAAGGGAATTTGAGGGAGGAGCAGACTATGAGACTCATTTCCTGATGGGGGGGGGGGGGGAA
>NW_017728958.1:203459-210469 GCF_001723915.1 Gavialis gangeticus
GGGGGGGGGGGGGGGAAAGTGCTCTCTGCACCAGGATGCCAAGGTTGTGTACTTTCAGGTCTTGCTAACACGTTTACACTGTTGTTGGCTGAGGCGGTAGCACAGAATGGTGTTTCATTGAACTGTGCAAACACTCACACTCAAGTGATTCAGCACCAAATGAAGATGATAGCTCTAGCACAATGAATGGACTCGATTCAAAGTTTACTAAGTGAGATATCTGGGCATGTTGTACGGAGGTGGTCTGACTGAAGCACAGCGATTCCTTCTTTAACAACAGGTTAACTCTTTCTAGAGAAGGATTGAGGAGCAAGGAAAGGTTTGGGGTTTTTTTTTTCTCCCCAGGGATGGTGTTATAGCTGTGAATAAGGATACTGGCTCCCTTACTGAGGAATACCTTCCAGAGCAACGGTCCCATCTCTATGGAATAACTGCAGTGTATCCCTATTGCTCAGGAGGTAAAGTCTGCCCTGCTTATGTCATACTAATGGATATGCTGTTGTTTTTGTGCACTAAACATACATATCTGGTTTCCTCTCACTGCAGCGAGGAAATAGTTACTGATACTTCAACAAAAGGAAGTTTGGGCTTTAGACTGGGAGGAAGAATGCCAGACCCAAAGACTTAACACCACATGGAGCAAAGAAGAAGAAACCTTCCACAAAGGCCATCGATGCTTACCATAGGCACTGATGTGATCTACTTTAGTGCAAAAGATCATCATCAAGTATTTTTCTGAAGTTATACCTCAATCTTTACTACTGTATTTTTAAATGAAAACATTGCTATACTACAAAAAAAAATGGCCCTGTGAATATTAGGCCATTACTTTAATTTTGCTTATGGAAGCAACTTTAAAAAAAAGAAAAAGTCTTAATGTATCTTATTCCAGTGTTCTCTCATTTGGATGAAATAAAACTCAAATCATTTTTAAGCACAGTTTGACAATCTGACCTATAGGTCCTTTATAGCCAAAAAATGAAGTGTGGATAGAAAGCTTTCAATGCGGTGTCTTACTGGGTCACTGTCAATAACCCAGAAGAGACAAAGATTGCATGACTGCAGGAAGTGTGCAGAACCATCATGGGACATGGAAAGTACACTACATTTTTTCCAAAGCACAATTCTAGACTCCTTTTGCCTCTGCCTCAATGCATGTCTTTTAGTATTTATATTAGAAGAATGTGCTAGATTTAATCATTCATGTTTGATGGTCTTTTAAGAAGTGCCTTCACTGTGCTACCTGTTATAGGGCGAGATGTGTACATAAATACCTGTTCAGATGTAACTCTCACTTTTTCTAGATTACTCAAATAATAAAATTGTTGTTTTAAATTTTGTTTTGGCTCTAGTGTTTCAGAAGTTTCTCTTGTATGACGAGTAGTTATGGTACCAGGACTAGTATTTCACAATGCAGGAATACAACCACAAAAGAATCTAAAAATCCTTATATAACAAACTTCCTTTTAAGACACAAAACCAAGGACAAAGAGCAAAACTATTATACTTCTCAACTTATAGCTAAACAGAACAATTTTTAGCTGTTTCCCCCACTTCATTTATTTAAAGAAAAAGGTAATTCACTGGAATAGTAAGACTTCACTTTCTTCCTGGGTTTCTTTCAAAACAATGAAACAATATCCATTTCAAAATGCATGCCAGAGGTGTATATAATTCCTAATTGTACTAGGTATGCAAGAGACTTAAAAGTCTTAATTTTGTTCATCTTCCAACTTTCCCCAGTCTGTGGTCTGTCTTCGGATCAGCAATAATTGCCTGAACTGCTACTATGGCTTCGTTAATTTTCGTCTGCAGCTCTCGGAGTTCTTCTATATGCAGCAATCGAAGAATCTGGGCAGCTTCATTAATGACAGCATCTGATTGATTTGCACAAAGAGAAACGGTATTAACACAGAACAACTATTTTCCACTTCAAAACCTTTGGATGCGATTCAGTCAAATAGTAAGCCACAGTTTTCTATGCTTGCCCTAAATTCTTTAGGAACAGTGGGCCTGATTATCTGGCCTGGTCAAGGCATGTTCTGTGCAAGACCTAATGTGGCTTTATAGCACTCTTGTGATATTCTGCTTCTGAATCTGGCCAAGGCTGAGCAGACACAAGCATTGATTCCATTCATTTCAAGTGGTGGTTTAGCTATAAAAACAAGATGCATCTATGCCAGCACTCAGGCTGGACTAGATTCGAGACATCTGTCACTCAGAGCAACCCATCAGCTCACACCAGTCTGTGGTGCATACCAACTAATCCTGATTTAAGAGAAAACCAAAATGAACAGCAGCTAAACACTGGTCCCACCGTTAAAGCAGCAGATATCCTCTGCATGTCTTTGTCAGTTGTATCCCAGGATGATAATCTCCTCCATTGCCAGACTTTTCCCTCTCACGCTCAGCAGAATTTTTGTAAACAAGCTCTTGTAAGCAAAGAGCCAAATGTAATCATTTCCTTCCCCTGCCAGCTTCTGGAAGCAACATTTTTTCTTTTAAAAACTGTCCACATTGGGTCAGATGAAATGACTATTTTAGTCCAAGGTGGCTCCATTGTTTAAAATAAGAGTTAAAAGCAGCTCTTACCTCCTGTGTCAAAACCAAGAATGTGTTTTTCCAAAGCAACAGGCAAACCCTTGGGAAAAGACAAACAAACTCATATTATTTCTATGCTTTTTGAAGTAACTTTGGAGGAAAGGATGCCAGGCCTGAAGAACTCAAAATCCCACCCAATATGGAACGCAGCAAAGTCTAAAAAATACGATAGTAAAAATATGCATGGTATTTCTAGTTCTACTCATATGTTTCCGAAATGGTCTCTGGTAGCTATCAGGTGGCCTCAAAGCTACTCCAACCCATACCTGCAGATAAAGGGTCTCATAAGCCACTCCAGTCCATGGGACCAGGGAAGCATGCAGTATTTTGTCCCCCTGCTACTTCCACTACACCAGGAAAGCCTTGAAGGGATGGCTACACCAGCTGACAGTCCTCCTATGCTGGCAGAATTTAATGCCATTGTTGGGCAACTTCAAATTCTCTGTGCGTCATTGGGGCAGCACCAAGAGGACTTGTAAAGGGATGAAAACTTAACCCAATGACCAAACACCACAATACTGCGAACTCAATGGATGAATATAAACACTTCCTGTAAAGACTTTAAGAATGAGTCTGATGATAAAATCCCGTAAGTGTTGTATACGGATTGAGAACTCTCAGCGAAACGTGGTATATTTGTAGAGGAGTTTGCTTTCCTATACACATACCACAGGAGACATTCATATTCTAAAAAGTCATTGCTGGAAGTTTCTTTCCAGTTGATACAATCAGAATCCTAGTCTAGACTCTGAATACATATTGGCCTAGAGTTACAGTGTCAGTTTATTTGAATATGTAATTTCAAGTGAATTTTATAGCAGTGAAAACAAACAAAAAACCATAAAAAAAAAAATGCGGCTTCCCGAGCAAATGAAGTTCTCTCCGTTTTTCTTTCCCCCTCCTCAGACTTGATCAGACAAAGGCAGAGCAGCCAAGTCTCCCCACACGAGCCCGCAAACATGTCCGGCCTTCAGTTGGAGGCCCCCTTGCTAAGAGTTTAATTTCTTAACTTTGCTCAATCTGCCTTTCACCGTTATGTCTAAGCTGCTGAGCACGTCCGTTGTGACTACCTGTATGTCGTCTTGTCCACAAGGTACAGATCAAAGACCCTCCACTGCTTTTACTGGGGCTACCTGACCCTTCAGATAGCAAACTCTGGTCTTTACCAACGTAGGCTAAATCTGAATCTGACTCCGATAGGAAAATTTCATCTTTGCTAGCCTCTCAGTTCAGTTATTCACCCCACAGAAGATGTGATCATTCCTATCAGTGGGACCAACTGTTTTGGGCAGGCATGTCATAAATCAGCCCCACACTCACCAACTGCCCTGCCCAATCTGCTACTCTGCTTGCTTCCCTAGAGTCTCTGCCATATCTGCTGCTCTGCTTTCTACTCCTATCTACCACTGTGCTGCTTGCCCTTTCCCCAATCTGCCATGTACCACACAGGTTGCCAGTGCCACTTGTGGCACGCATGCCATAGGCTGGCCACTCTTGATTTATACGATGCATCATGCTGATTACCAGCTTTGCTCTCTTTCCCCTAGTATCTGTCCCACAGGAGATCCAGCAGTTCGGTACATAATCCATTTATTCTGCTGACCTAGTTTCCCTAATTTGTTTGTAGAACCACCAAGGTACAATCAGACACTCAGTTAAGGCATGTAAAATGATGTCATGAAACATTCACACGCTGTCTCCCTTTATCTTCATCACTTCTACAATTTAGGCTGTACCGATGATCTTGTTCCACAGCTCCTGCCAAGAGCCAGACATTCTTTTGGGAGCCATAAAATATTAACAAATAACCCCTGCTCACTAAAAAGAAAAAAAAAAAGCCCTGCCTCTCCCAAACAAAGAACTGCCTGTATCCTCATACAGAGAAAGGGGGCAGGGAAACCTCCCCCCTGCAAAAACAACCCCCAACTTTTAATTTTGTAACTCCAATGCTGCACCCAGATACAGAATAGCAACATGCTTCCCTGGGGGTTAATTTTTACCCATTTAAGTTTCTATACCTGACACTGATGGAGCAGCCTCAGCTGTTTCCACATTTTCCTGTTCTTTGAACAGTTTTCAAATGCTATTCAAAAGGCCTATATAAAAATAGAATGCCCTAGTTTACTGTACCACTGCTTTGTAAATCAGCACAAGTTGTACCCCAAGAGGCATTTGTCACTGCCGATTAGTGACCATCAAGAGATGCTTTCTTATAGCACACTATCACATACAAAAGATGCTGCTGTGATGTAGGTGTCAAAAAAGAGATGAAGGGGCCTGGCTAAAGGTCTCTGTTCTAGAGGGACATTTCCGGAAAGTGTTTCATCTTAAAGACGTACAAGTTGCTTTCATCAGTGATGGAGCAAAAGTTCCAAGAGCTGGGATGTTTAGTAAATGATTATTTGACATCCCTCAATTGTTCCCTGTGAATGCTCCCCTCAAAAACATACTAAATGGTCCTACGGATTCATCATTAACCCTCACAGAATGGCTTTCTAGCCATATTTCTATCTTAGATATTTCTCATTTACTTCTGAGGCTTAACTGTGAAATTATAACGTTATCTTGGTGCTTTTTCAGATGAAGGGAACCCACACCTAGATTCCAATCCTTCTTTCCCCATAAAGGCTGGCTGAGAAGTTGGAAATATTTTATTATCTAAAACTTGGATCTCTCTTTGCTTATTCAGCAAACAATGCTACCTAGAAGAAAAAATAACCTAGGACTTTTGTATTCAGTAAAATATTATTGAAAATCTATTCCAGGGGTGTCAAACTCGCCTGGCCCTGTGGCCCCAATGACTGGCACAGGGCTGGTCCATGGGCCAGATCAGGTCCACGGACCCCCACCCACATGCCTGATTCTGCACGTGTCCCCAGCAAGCACCATAGTCCAGGCAGTGTGGGGTAACCTGTGGCTCAATGGGGCAGCACTGGCGGGCAGATTGTGTGTTTGATACCCTGATCTATGACATATTACTATAATGTTAGGGGCTTATGATGATACTGCATTAAGAAACAATCGAACAATTATCATGTACAAATATACTTAGATGTGTGTCATACAGGAAGTCTTGCACTTACTTAGCACCTGTGACTTTTCTTTGGATCTTTCAGAATCACAATGGCTCTATCAAGTGTTGTTTCACCTGTTGTTTTAATGTTGTGCACCTGGATTCCAACTACAAACATCCATTTTGAGATTCCCATTCTGAGACTAGCCTCGTTACATGATGAGCCCATGCACTGTATATACATACCTCCTTAGACTGATTGGCCTTTGCTACAGCATCCTGAGTCAGGCGCTCCTGAACCAAAATACGAATTGCCTTAAAAAAAAAAAAAAAAAAAAAAAAAAATTAGTTCCAAAGAACAAAGTAACTCAATTCTGCGTTGATGCATCTTTGCCCAGCACTGGTACTCAAGGAAACCGAGATTACACCCTCAAGTCTTTGTCTTTTGTCCATATTCTGGGAATCTCATTGAAGGCCCCAATGTAACTGCCCTATTTAAAACTTTACCATAGTCATGGAAATGGATTTTTTAAAATTATGAGCCAGATTCTTGTCCTACAGTGCTGGGAAAGGATTCTATGCCTAGGTAGCCAAGTTATCAGCCACACACATTTGTTTGCACTGTGACAGTCACGGGCAGATTTATCGTCCACCAGGCCACCCTACAGAAGCTCTGCCAGCACACAATATAGCAGATTCAGTAAATTTGCTCACTCACAATCCCAGATTAGTGGGGTCAATTTTTAAAGCTGCACTGGCAGTGATAATATTCTGCAGCCTCTCCACAAACAGAATTTCTGCTGCTGGGAGTCCTGTGCCAGAGGCTAAACAATTTCTATCAGCACAGAAGCTAGAGTAAGTATAGTTGTTCAGGAAAACCCAAGGGACTTACCTTAAAAACATGAACGTGCCCCCCAAATGAGTCTTGATAAGGGATTACCCATAGAGATGAACCAATACATCAGTCCATATCGTATCAGTACCGATGAAAGGAAAATTGACATTGTTGGCAACTGGCTTTTTTTGGCTGATGTGGCCAATGATGTCACCAATAAATGCCATGTGCATGTATGTAGCTGCAGCATGCATGCAGCCAGCCCAACAGCTTCAAGAGTGTCCAGCTGGTAAGTCTGTTGGGGAGGAAGGGGGGGAGGGGGTGTGTGCAGATCAAGGCCCTTGCGGTGAGGGAGTGGGGCTGGGGCAGATGCTGCCCAGCCAGGGCCAGGGTCTGGGGGGATAAGAGGGGTGTGGCTTCTGCCATTGCATGCACCCCCAGGGGAAGCATGGGGGGCATGTGTCCCCCAGATCTGTGCGTGGGGCAAGGACGGTCTGCCTGCTGCAAGCTGGAGCTGGCACCAGGCTCTTCCCGGCGGGGGGGGGGGGGGGCGTGGGGAGG
>NW_017728958.1:210754-221206 GCF_001723915.1 Gavialis gangeticus
GCTGCTGCTCCCAGCACTCCCGCTTGCAGCTCCATCCTGAGCCCTGCTGCAGCTGGGCAGCACCTACCCTTGCTCCAGCCCCCCTGCTCTCTCAGCACTATCTGCCCTGCGCCCCCTGCCTCCAGACTTACTAGCTGGAAGCTGCTCTCCAAGCTGCCAGACTGTGTACTGGCAATCAAATTAGTATCAGCCAATATGGCTTGTTAATAATTGACCATTGATATCAGCCCAAAAAAATCTATATTGGTGTACCCCTAATTACCATAATCCTGCTGCCCTTCTGGCTAGTTTAGTAACTCCCACACATGGCAAGATTCAATATTCCATGACCATTTCAGGCTGAATGTACAGCTATACATATTAGATAAGGCATATCAGAGCACCAGGATTAGACCACGGAGCAGGCTTTGAGCTTATTACAGCTGCTTCTCACTCCGTTTCTCTCCTGAGTTATCCAAGTAGGACAAAAGCACTACTTCATGCACCACCTCATTGTTTATTTCTCCTGTTTGGCGCACAATTTAAGGTTGATGTGCAACACAGAATTCTGTGAATTGACTCTCTCAACCAAAAGGAATTAGTTTTGAGGAAGATTCTGATTAAAAATACGAATCTGGCTAATGCATCTTAAATCTGGCATGAAAGTCAAAGTTACAAACAGATGTAAGATTTTCGTTCAGCATTGTGCCCTGAGAAAAGTGTTCTCTTTGACCAAGTTCAAGATTTTGTTTGGGCAAAGAGAAGTTCAAGCTACTTAGGAAAGGTAAATTTTAACTGGCATATTTGTATTCCTTTAGCCTTTTCTATAGGTAACTCTGCTACAGATGCAAGAATGAATATAGATTATTGTATTTTTCATATGCAGTAGATACTGCCCTACTGCGCATAAAAAAGTAGTTTCATTGACATATTTTACCAACATGAGCCATGGGAAAAAGCTATTGTTTATGCAACTAGGCTTGCAACATGGTAATTTAGTTGCAGCACAGTGAAAAGCAAGAGAGCTTTCCCAGCCTGTACACTATGCTCCTTTTTGCCCGTTTTGCCATCCTCCCCCATGTTTCTGGCTCTACTTGGTCCTTTTTCCCTTACAGTAAAAATTAAAATGCATTTACACAGAAAATGCAAACAACATAGCTTCATTAGCTTTTAGCAATGCAGGTAAGAGAAGTGTAAAAATTCTATTTTAATATGACTATCACAAGTTTCCATGCATTTATATGGAAACACCATTAACTTTGCTACCCACAATACTGCCCCAAAAATTTCAGAGTAGATTGTAACCTCTGCAGGGTGGGGTCCTCATCCTTTTGTTTCTGAATACCTAGTATATTTTACTATTACATAAGATTTTTTTTGATCAAGACTAAGGTCTTGGTTAGCTACCTGCAATCCATTACAGTGATTGATTATAGCTTTGATCACAGAACTGACTACAGACTTCTATCAGTTTATGTCCTCCCCAGTGAAGCACCTGGACAAGGAACACAATTTCAAAAGTGAGTCGGGTCATATGTGGCTTTTGGCAAAGAGAAAGGACAGCTGTGTGTGTACATGGACATGCACAGGGCTGGAAATCAGAAGGACCAGAGTCTAATTTTGCTTGTGTCATAGGTTCCCAGGCCCATCACATTGTTCATATCATATCTATCTTCCATATAGATGAAGTGTGTGTTGGGTAGGAGGGGAACAGGTACAGGAGGTTTATCATCACAGCAGCCACAACTGCCTGCATGCACGCTCCTGCCCTGGAATTAAGTTAAATCAACATCTTAGCTCTCAATGAAAGAGAGGCAAGTTACCATGGTTCAGCTTCCACTTACTGCAGCACAAACAAGCAGCTGCCGTGGAGCCACTGACTTGCAATAAAGCTCTGCACCTTTAACTATAATCAGAAGTTGTTTGCCCTAAATTTCTCTCAACTTCTAAAACCAAATATCTATTTCACAACTGTGGTGAGGCTTAAATTCATTAGTGTTTTCAAAGCATTTGGAAACCCTGGGATAAAAGGCATAAAATACAAATAAGCAGAATTCTCAGTAGGAAGACACACTTCATGTATTAATTCTCAGGGACCAAATTAAAAAAAAAAAAATGGTAAATAGTAGGATAATTCTTTAAACATAAATGTCCACACACATGATTTCAAAGATCAACATTTTCTTTTTAAGCCAAACAGGAGCACATAAAATTTGAACCTAATTCATTTCATTTGTACCCAAGAACAAATTACTGATTTCCCATACAAAGTTATTCTGCAGATACTTCCCGGATTTCCAAAATACACCGAGTTAAAGTTGTGAAGCTCACCTTAAGCATCACCAAATAGTCATCATGCCGCTGGATCTGAAGAAGATTAGCCAAAGCCATCACACCAGCCTTGAAGTCAGGATTATTCACTGCAAGAGCGAACCACACGGTCATTGCACTTGGTTTCAAAATACTGGTTGCGTTCCATTCTATGCATGGGTCAGATTAATGACAAATTTGATTAAGGGGTTGGTTCAGAGTTGGCTGTGCAAGTAGTACCATTAAAGCCAAAAGAACTACCTTGGGCAGTTAACTGATCACTGTCAGTGATGGTTTATGGCTTAGCTCTGCATTTTAAGAACTTCTAAAAAGTTTTAATGCATTCATATTTTGAAAAATGATTATGTAACAAGGGCATTAACACACACATGCACACACACGCACCCCCTGCTTTCAACCCAAACTGCATGCTAAATCTAAGAAAGTCCTAAAAAAGAAGCCAGACTGAGTCTTTAGAAATGCAGTACATTACAGTGTGTAAAGAAGTTGCTTTTTTGCTATTTAAAGTACTTCACTGCCCTTACTTAACAGAAGTGCACAGCTTTACATCACTTTAAAAATGGGTATAGCACTTTAAATTAAACCTTGTTAAATCAGGTATTAAATTTGAAGCACTGTATTTTACATCACTTTAGCAACCTACAGCACTATAAATAACTTCTGTACACTAGTCATTTTTCTGACCAGTGGAGAAGCCCCAGGAGGCTGCAGAGCGCCTCCCACCTCCTAGCCTGGGAAGTGCAGGGAACCTCAGTTCCACCCCAACCCCAACCAACTATGGCACTTCTGTCATGTTTAATAGTGCTGTAACTTTATGGGCACATCCCCACAAGTGCGCACATACATTGCCCCCAGGACAAATAGTAGGAGCAGCTTTATCTGGGATCCTAATAGCCTTCCGGGGCAGCAGCAGTGGCAATCCAGGAGCTTGGAGCCTGGCCAGCAGCCAGAGCATGGCTCTGGCCAGCAAGGCTCCCTTTCTGGCTGTGCACACTGCTGTCACGTGCACCACACTGCTTTTTTTAGTGACAGGTTCGGGTTTTTTTTGTTTTTTTTGTACTGGGATCTCCCATCGTTAAAAAAAAAAAACCAAAAACCGACAAACCATAGTGCTGCAAGTCAGCAGCACAGCAAATGCATGCAGTTTGCAATGCCACAAACCGCACATGCACACTTGTGAGGATGCACCCTATAGTGATATAAAAAGTGCTCTAAATTACAGCACTGTAAAACGTGCACGGATGTTTACAGCACTTCTGTAAACACCTTTAGCGTGTTGTGCTTTGTAGACAGGTCTCCCCAGCACTTCCTAACTGCACAGCAAGACTGTACTTGATTGATATCTAAACCAAATCTTATTTTTTTTTCTGGAGATTTCTTTTTTTATGGGAGTGGAACTGGGGAGTTACATAATGGTCATTTTGCTAAAATAAATGCCGATTTTAGTTGGTGTCCATTGCTGCTGTTATTTATCAAAAATATCTAGCATGCAATAGTTGCATTTCAGTAGTAAAAAGTGCAATAAAGACAGTAACGAAAAAGGGCCCAGCACCCTCTTCTTTAATGGACTGAAAGGATTTATTGCGCTGGATCAGGTGGATGGGAGGAGTATCAATGGCTGCAGATCTAGATTAAGAAGAAAGAAGACTGATGATGGGAGATGCTGCTTTTTTGATAGCTGTGGAAACTCTAGAGCAGGGCTGTCCAATTGGCAATCCCCCACAGGCAACACCTGACCCCTGAAGGGTTAAACTGCAGCTCCTGATCTAGGCTCCACTCCCTCTATCCTGTCACTCTCCAGCTGCTGTCACAGGAGTCCCGCTCTCTCTGCCTGCTTCTGCCCTGCCCACCCCAAGGGCAGGGTCAGATAGCAGAGAGGTATGGCCCAGAGCTAAGACACTCCACAGGCAGAGTACTCCAAGGACCCTGTATGGTGCAACAGTGCTGGTACAGCCAGAGAACAGCATGCAGGAGGTGGCCCAAAGGATGTGGTGCAGCATGGCACAGTGAAGAGGGGTGCTGCCCATACTGGGTAGGAGGGGCGTGCCATGCATCCTGGGGTGGGTGTGTGTCCTGAGCAATGCAGAGCCAAGGGCCTGCAAGTTTGTGGCACATCTGCAACAAAGGTTGGCTCCCACTGCCCTAAAAGATCAGCTGCTTTACTACTACAGGAACAAAAGGAGCACTAGCCCCAATGTCACAGTTAAAAACACCTGCAGTATATGTAGTGATGCTCCTTCCCACCCCACCTCATGTGACCTCTGCCTTTACCATGTCCCCTATGAAAAGCTATTAAAAAAATAAAAATGAGCTATAACCCTTCCTCGACCCCTCCTGTTTGCCTCCACACAGTTCAAGACTCTAAGCTCCTTGCCCTACAGTAGGAAGAATTCTCCCCCCACCCCGCCAAGTTATTTGTCAATGAAAGTCAAAAGGACTGGAATAAGGAGCAGTTATTCTGGAACAATATACTATCATTCCTATGTCATCCGGTGTAAAAGAGAAAGATCAAAGAGGGAAGCAGAGGCTTAGAAAATAAGAAGTTCTCAAAACACTACCTCAAAGATGCACATCAAGTGTAAGTATAAAATCCCCCAGAATATTATTGCTGACACTGCAATAGAGTATCACAGCTTCCAAAATGTGGTTCTAACATGATTTAAAGCTGCTAGAAACCCTAAAACATTAAATAATGAGAAAATAATCCCTTTAAAAAGGGGGGGAAGCACAACATGCGAGATACAGCACAACATATTTAGGTCAGCACGATTTAAAAAACACTGTACACTTACCATCCAAGTTTATCAGTGGCTCTGCACTTTTCCCCGTATTATCAGTATTTTTGGCACCATCAGGTGTGGAGTCCTTGTACTTCTCAGCTGTTAAAATAAAAACCAGCTTTGTTTCATGAATGTACGGAAGTCAGTAAACAGATTAGTTAAAACGGTTAGTTGACTAACTGGTTTACAGTAAGAGCGCTAGAGCATAAAAAAGGACTGCTGAACACTGCTAGCTGCAACTAAGGAAAGTACATTTTCTGTACCTGGCTAAGAAGTTTAAAGATCTCTGTTACTGTTGTGCACTACTGAAATGCTAGATAAATTACAGTCTACTAGAACTTGGTCAGGTAGGAGGCCTCTTGTTAATCACCTATGTACTGTCAGGTAGCCGAGGCAGAATTTAAGACGTGCCAACTTTAGGCACATTGCTTGGGACACTCAAGACTGAGAAGACTTAACTATGCTGAAGGCTCTAAGAATAAGGAACAATTCATCTGATTTTTGAAGGACCAATATACAACTGCTTATAAAGGGCTGTCAACTTGATTTCTATCTATTGATACTGAAGGCACTCTAGCCTTTCAGTGATCACATTAGGTGAGACCATAAGTTAAAGATTTCAGCCAAAACCAAGTTCTGGATGTCAGATAGTAAAAAATGCAAGAATGTGCTGTGTCTGTGAAATGGATCCCATTCATGTGACACTCCATCTAAGAAGACATAATTAAAATACTGCAGCATAATTTTCCTGTGGTTATAAAAATGAGTGCATTTGCTAGAAATGTGACATGCTAGTTGTTGAGGAAATATGCATCTAAAAAGGGGTTATCTACAATAACACTAGAACAGGGTATTATTTTAGTTCTTCCTCTGCAAACAGGCTAAGCAACAAATCTCAGTTCATTACTGCATCACCCAGAAAATCACAGAAAATGAGGGATGGAGGGGACCTCAGGAGTCCAAACCCCTGCTCAAAGCAGGACTGTCCCCAGCCACCTCATCCCAAACCTCATGTCTAGCTGGGTCTTAACCTCCAAGGATGGAGATTCTACCACCTTTCTGGGTAAACTGTTCCAGTGTTTTACTATCCTCAAAGTGAGACAGTTTTTCCTAATATCTAACCTCAACTCACCTTGCTGCAACTTGAGCCGACTGCTCCTTGTTTTGTCATCTGCCCCCACTGAAAACAGTCCAGCTCCATCCTCCCTTGAACCCCCTTTCAGGGATTTGAAGGCTGCTATTTAATCCTCCTCGACCTTCTCTTCTCTAGACTAAATAAGCCCAGTTCCCTCAGACTCTTCTCACAAGTCATGTCCCCCAGCCCCCGCAACCATTTTCGTTGCTCTGCACCAGACTCTCCAATTTGTCCTTCTGTACTGGGGGGCCCAAAGCTGGACACAGGACTCCAGATGTGGCCTCCCCAGTGCTGAATAGAGGGGAAAAATCACTGCCCTTGACCCGCTGGTGGCGCTCCTACCAATGCAGCCCAGGATGCCATTAGCCTGCTTGACAACAAAGGCACACTTCAGCTTATTTCCCACTGTAACCCCCAGGTCCTCTTCTGCAGAAAAATTGGGCTGGAAAGGAAAACAGTTGCAAAACAAAAACATGAAACTGCGTGTTCAAGTAACTATGCTTCTATCCTCGCTTAATTTTAAAAATATTTCAAAGATCATAGGCAAGGCATTTTGAATAGTTTTGTTGTTATTATTATAAAGGATTTTTCAAAGCTGACCATACCATTATCTCCATATTCAAGCCTGACAGCTAACCCAAGCAGCCAGTCAACTGTTTCTTGCCGCTCTTCCAGCTTGAAAGGACAGTTCACATCTTTCAAATACTGTAGAAGAGTAAAAACAACAACAAAGGATAGTGTATCGCCATCACTGGTTGGAAGTAAACGTACCTAGTCCACACTGCACAACAGCCCGGACAAAATAAGTTTTCTAGACAGACAAACTATATCTTTCTCCACAGAGCCTAGTATTGTGAGGTCAGCAATTAGAGTTGTCACTGCAAAGCAGGTCATATTTCTACTGTGATGCATGCAAGGTATTTCACACTGCACAACTCATTCATATCTATCATCTTAGTAAGCACACTTGCTCCTCTCTGTGAGAAACAGATATTTTCTTAGTGATATTATATAATGGAAGAAAATTAAGAGCATCCAAAGGGCTACCTTCCCACTCCATCCCTAGCATGGCATGAGTAAGAACAAATGAAAGAGAGAACTCCACCTCCAGTATTATCGACTCACACATACAACGTACTAATTACCATGGCCCAGATTCCCCATGCCTATGAGGCCTGCAAACAGTTTCACTGTGGCAAGTAAGACTAACACATGCTAAAAGGTTTGCAATCAAAGGGCCAGAGTGTTCAGCTCCTCAAAGGACTGAACCGTCAAAACAGAAAGAAACACGGATGTGGCACAAGCACAGCTTAATGTTTCTGTCAGAATGCTCATACACAGTACATGCTTTAAAATAAAGGGCTCTTTTCCATACTTGACATGTAAAGAATTTAAGGCACACAGAAACTGACTGGTGGTCAATTTTCTTCTGGAAAGGCAGAAACCCCTTACCAAGGAAGGGAATGGGCGAGGAGTATCAAGTTTTTCAGTAACTGATCATATGCCAATTACAAAGCAAATGAAGTACACTAAATCACAACATCCTATTATCTCTGCATTTTGGCTTCTAGAAAATAGTTCAATTTCAAGCACTTCAAGGGTTCACAATTTTTTCCTTACATGTATTTGCTTTAACTTTCAGTTAAAACAGCAATCGTTTATCACTAATTACAGATACAGCACATGGTTTTATAACTTACATTATTGTTTCTAGTATGAAATTACCTTTTCAAAGGACTTAGGCCATTCATCACTGTGTATGTTTCTTAAATTTCCTCGGTCTTCAATCTTGTAGTGTCTGATTTTCTGGTCTTCAAGCCAGACAATAAAGTTTCTGAATTCCGTTTCATCTATAGCCCAAAATGAACATAGCAAAATGAATACTAACCAGAAGTGGACTAAACTGATGTTTTCTCATAGAGAGGCAAAAGTCAATGAAGGCGTGAGCTGATCAATAAATTCTGCTCCACTGCATACAGGGGCTAGTTACACACTCATTTGGCCTGTGGACTGCCCCCAAATGACTCATCTAGCCCACAGAGCCACATGGGTTTAACACCTCTGATCTACATGTATGAGGCAACAAAGTGACAGGACCTATCGGCCGCGTCCAAGTAAGAGTGGCTGTGCAGTACATGGTGCTGCAGACATCTGCAGCACACATACTGCACGTTCTGCTGTTCTCCGTGCTGCAAGGGAGCTGCATGAATGGGGGGCGGGGGAGAACCCCTGGATATCCAGGGGTCAAGAAAACCCATGGGGAAAAAAAAAAAGGCAGGGCAGCGCATATGGGGGCAGTGCACACTGCTCAGAACTGGAGCCTGGCCAGCCAGAGCCACGCTGGCTGCTGCATGCCTGGATCGCCATTGCTGCAGCTCTGGGAGGCCCCGACGACCCCTGGTAAGGCTGCTGGCCCCAGCCTCCCCTAACCAACTTGGAGTACTGTGCTGCATGCCAGAGGGTACACGATGCAGGCGTTTCCCAGGGACGAGTACAAGCTAAAGGTGCACCACAGCTAGTTGTCCCCAGGGAACCAAACATCCACGCGCTTATGGATGCAGCCTTTGTTCCCTTATCACAGATTCAGGACCCCACATGAACAGGCCTAACACGCTGAAGTCCGAACCAACCATTCAGTATCTCTGGATAAGACGAGTCAAAACTTCATGTCTTGGATAACAGAGTTTATATGTCTGGGGCCGTTATTGGATTATCTGCCAAAGTAGCATTTGCAGCACAGAATGCAGGGCTTGACGTTGGTGTCGCCTCACTTTTCATAACATTCTTTCAGTCTGCGAGCTTTTCGAGTCCCACACTAGTGCTAAGCAGTACAACATAAATGTGTAAGTGAGCATTACAGTGCAACTTAGGTAGAAAAAATAAAATATTTTTACAAAATAGCTCAAGAGCCTGATACTTTTGCTATTCAGGGGGAAGTGTGGTTGTAAAGACAGTAAGTCCTTTGGCATTGCTAGAAGCAGGGGACTTATTAAATTCTGATGGGAAACCAAGCCAGAACAACGGTGTAAATGTTAACCAATCTTTAAGAAATATTACAGTATTCAGTATTAAAAGTTAGCAAGAAGGGTGGAAAACATATTATCAAATTAACTGACACAGATTTTAGGTTAAGCTCTTCTCATAGTCACCATGCTTCCCATACCTGTATCATCAACAAAACACTCTTGGGATCACTTAGAGGACAAATGTAGAAGGCAAGGATTCCAGTCTCTCATTTAACGTGAAGCAGAGTGAAAAGGTCCCCCAATGAAATCAATAAATGAAGGAATTGAGGCAATGGGTAAACAAGATGGACATCAAGCCCCACAAATGCAGCATTTCATCTCATGGACCACAAGGACTGGGAATAGTTGTTTTCCACCTGTTCAATGGTAATGTACATCATTCATTTCTAGATGCAGTAGACCAGGTAAAATATCGCCACTTTAAAATATCACTCAGTCCTCGGAGCAGCTGAGTTATTTTGGCATTGGGTCAGCTCTTATATTGTGTAGCAAGTTCCTCCTATGTGTCAGACCATGGTCATTTCCAATTCTTGAAAGGCATTCTTTTCCAAAAAGATGGAGAGCGATGCTTGCAACGCTCAAAAGTGTTTGGGCAGCATTACACATCTTAGTTATAAATGAAAGCACCAGGAAGAAAAAAAAAAAAAGTGCATCATCAACACCTATTACAGGAAAACTACGTGCAGAGATACAGGCAGTCCTCGACTTACGTTTCGAGTTACAACATTTTGCACTTACAGCGTTCATAAATGGACACCCTGTTTCACCTTTATGACATCAGTTTCGACTTTACAATGCTTGATCTGATGCAACGCCATGCCAGCGAACAAGTTTGCTGCGTTGCTTGTCTCCCTGGAGAACATCTGTCCAAACTTCCTCGGACACTTTAAGAAAGTGGACAATACTCCAGAAAAACCTGCAGCCAAGACTCCTGAGAGGACTCTAGCCAAGAACCCTTCAAAAAAGTCCAACCAAGTCACCTCAAAGAAGTCCTTCCAAATCAATGATTGCTATATACCATATAAATACATTAATGTAACTATATTACTCATCTATAATTAATCGAGTACAAAATTCTGGGGTATTTTTAGTGAAAATAGGGTATCGGACCTTGGTTCAGGAACCAATCCCCAATTTATAATGTTGTTTCTTATGAGGCAATCCATTCCGAGTTACAATATTTTGACTTAAGACCTGGTTT
>NW_017728958.1:226206-226590 GCF_001723915.1 Gavialis gangeticus
GACCTTGGTTCAGGAACCAATCCCCAATTTATAATGTTGTTTCTTATGAGGCAATCCATTCCGAGTTACAATATTTTGACTTAAGACCTGGTTTTCAGGAACCAATTGTGTGGTAAGTCTGAAGACTGCCTGTAGTTTTATAAGCAGTGGAATCAACATGCAAAATCTTACTCCAACAACAGAAAAAGTGAGAATATTAGATAATAGAGGATGGTGAGACAAGAGGCAATAACGACATGACAAAACCCCACGCTTGTGTTTAAAGCTGAACATAAAGTCCACCCCCAAAAAAATACAGCGGCAACAAAATCAAGTACCACAGAGTATGCCACAGAAAGCTATGTGTCCCTGCAAACTGATGTTGGTGACCAGGGTGGACGACTG
>NW_017728958.1:226601-233431 GCF_001723915.1 Gavialis gangeticus
CTTCAATCTGGTATCCCATGATCGCCTCTTGGCAAAACTGGCCTTGTGTCTGTCATGATCCACTGGCTGGGAAATTGGCTCCGTGGTCGAACCCAAAGGGTGGTGGTTGATGGAAGTCGATCATCGTGGTGCCCCATGAGCAGTGGGGTCCCCCAAGGCTCTGTCCTTGGACCCATATTGTTCAACATCTTCATTGATGATGTGGACACTGGAGTCAGAAGCAGAGTGGCCAAGTTCACCGATGATACCAAACTCTGGGGCAAAGCATCCCCACCTGAAGACAGAAGGGCGATCCAGGCTGACCTGGACAGGCTCAGCACATGGGTGATGAGAACCTGATGGTGTTTAACACTGAAAAATGCATTGTTAAACACCATGGGAGAAAAAACCTGCAGCATCCTTATAGGCTTGGCAGTGCTACGCTGGCTAGCACTATGGAAGAAAGAGACTTGGGGGTCATTACTGACCACAAGTTGAACTTGAGCCTGCAATACGATGCTGCGGCTACTAAAGCAACCAAAACGCTGGCTTGCACGCATAGATGATTCTCAAGCAAATCCCTGGATGTCATTTTCCCTTGTACTTGGGCTTGGTGAGGCTGTGTCTGGAGTACTGTGTCCAGTTTTAGGCCCCACAATTCAAAAAGGATGTGGAGAAGCTTGCGAGAGTCCAGAGAAGAGCCACGTGCATGATCAGAGATCAGGAAAACAGATCTTACAACGACAGGCTGAGAGCCATGGGGCTCTTTAGCCTGGAAAAGCGCAGGCTCAGGGGTGATCTGATGGCCACCTATAAGTTTATCAGGGGTGACCACCAGGATCTGGGGGAACGTTTGTTCACCAGAGCGCCCCAAGGGATGACGAGGTCCAACAGTTATAAACTACTGCAAGACTGTTTCAGGTTGGGCATAAGGAAGAATTTCTTTACTGTCCGAGCCCCCAAGGTCTGGAATAACCTGCTGCCGGAAGTGGTTCAAGCACCCACACTGAATGCCTTCAAGAGAAATTTGGATGCTTATCTTGCTGGGATCCTATGACCCCAGCTGACTTCCTGCCCTTCGGGCGGGGGGCTGGACTCAATGATCTTCCGAGGTCTCTTCCAGCCCAAAGGTCTATGAAATCTATGAGACTTACCCATCGTGTACGTGTGTGTTATGATATACTCTTTAATTACAGATCTGCCCTGCCTCCACCAATGCACAGGGTGGCCCTGGCTCTGGCAAGGAACTGGGATCAAATGCCAATAACGCACCCCTGCCTCCTTCCTTTCAGTAAAGCCAGGACGTGCACAATGACCAGGGAGGGGACAGCAGCCAGTGGGACTGCAGCCCTGCCACATGTTCAAACAGAAGCTGGGCAGAAACCAGCAACGAATCTCTCAGCACTAGCACTAGCTTTGTAGCTGGCTAGGGGGAGAGGGGGTTGGCTGTTTTTTTTAAATAGCTAAAGGATCCTTTTTAATCACCTGAACACACCGTTGCCCAGCCTACATTTATTGCACAACCCACCAGCCAATCACCCAATCCTACCTTTACCCAGCCTACATTTATTGAACAACACATCAGCCAACTGCCCCACTGCACCTTTGCCCAGTCTACATTTATTGCGCACCCCACCAGTCCATCATACAATCCTACCTTTGCCCAGCCTACTTTTAGCGCACAACCCACCAATCAATCACCTGCTCTACATTTATTGCGCGACCCACTAGCCACCTGCGTGATAAACGTAACGTTTACGGCCAGCGAGGCCCAGCCTGGTTTCAGCCGAGCCCCCCCACCCCGGGCCTGGCGCTCACCCCTGCAGTTGAAGCCGGCCGGGTTGTGGTAGTCGAGCGCCGTGAGCTTGCGGCGGAACATGACCCCGAACAGCGACCGCACCTCACCCGCCTCTGGGCCGCGGGCGACGCCAGGCAGCGAGGGAGGAAGAGGCGGTGCTAGGAGGGGAGGGGCGGGGAGCGAGCCACCCGCCCATTGGACGCTGCTGGAGAGCGGCAGCGGTCGCCGCCAATGGGCGCATGCAGCGGGCGGGGGAGGGCGGGACTTCCGGGGAGCGGCTCGAAAAACTTTATTGACAAGGCCGGAAGCGGACACGGACAGGGGGTGGGGTTTAGGCCTGGTGGCGAGGCGGGGGTAGAGCCCTCAGCCAGGTAGCGGTGGGGTCTGCCCCTTTGCTGCCCCCATGCAGAGGCGCACCCCTCACCGCCTGGGCGAGGATGGGCCAAGCACCTCCAGGTCGAGCAACCTAGCAGCTTGTCCACCCGGTGTAGGAGCTCCCCCGCAATTAATGGATTAAACTAAACCAGATTCACTTTGGAGCTAGACACTTTAATGCTACACTGTATAAAGGACGGCCCAACATGTGAGTGTAGTGATGCGCCACAGACCGCTGAGCACCTCCTCACGTGCGCAGCACACCTGCATCCCCGGGATGGGGACCTGGCCAGTGTCCGTGATAAAGCCGTTGCGTGGTTCTGCCACATTAATGTTGTGTAGAGGGGGAAATTAAGTATATGAGAAGAGAAGATTGCTCTGAAACTAAGGGAGTTTCTCCTGAGCTCTCATCTGAATCTGCCTTCCTGGCATTTAAAACCTCTCCTCATATGGCTTGCCTTCCAACCCCTTTACGTTATTACTCGCTTCTGGGCCCTCTCTATTGTCTCCACGTCCTTCAGATGCGGAGCCCAGAACCGCAGGCAGGACTCTAGGTAAGGCTTGCCCAGCCTGGGTGGTAGGGTGGCACTATCACCTCCCATGTAAAACCCTAATACTCCTCTTCATGTATTGCAGGGACATTTCTGCCCCAGGGAGGTCACCCCCGGAGCAACAAGGCACCCAGCTTTCTTGTACCAGACAGAACTGCTGAACTGAAGGCTTTAGTCTGCATTGAACTTACCCTTCTTTGGGTAGATGTGATATCTCTTATTAGACCAACTAAATAGTTGGAAAAATTGGATAGCACATTCACCCAAAGAACCGTGTCTGCCTATGTCCTTAGACTAACACAATTACAACCAACACCCTTGAATTTATCCTGTAGTCTCTAGTCCAGCCTTACAATCCATCAAGATCCTTCTGAATTCTACTTGTATCTTTGATGTTTGCAGTCCTTCCCAACTTCATGTCACCTGCAAACTTGATCAGAAAGATCCTTATCAGGCATCCGAATCATTAACATAAATGTGAAACAGCAACAGATCAAGGACGTCTGTAGAACCCAACTCAAAACCTCCTGTTGTTCCGGCCTTGATCCATTTATAATTACTTTGCTTGTGGTTATGGAACCAATTATCTGCCAACTTTGCATTAATATTATCCAGCCCACATTTCTCCAGCTTGCTTACGAGAAAGTCATGTGGGACTTTTATCAAAAGCCTTACTGAAGTCCACCTACACTATGTTTGCTTCATTCCCTTCATCCACCCAGCTAGTGACTGTGTCAAAGAAAGGAGTCAACTTGACATGGCATGATTTGTTCTTAAACTATCCATGCTGGCTGTTAGTGATTATTAGCCTTTCTTCCTCCAGATTTTTTCCATTTTTACAGATGTTTTCCAGTAACTTCCCGGGCACTGAAGTCAGGCTGACCAGTCTATAATTTCCCAGGTCCCACTTTTTGCCCTTCTCAAAGGTGGGCACTATATCGACCCTTTTCCAGTTGTCCTGTCTGCAACCATGTGGATCTCCCACAGCCTTGTAAAGATTATTGATGAGGGCTTCAAGAGCTCTTCCACTTCTTTGTCTATATAGTTTTTGTTAATTGTCTGGCTGGAATACTTTTTTTTTTCATGGAGGCTGAGACAAAGTTGTTGAGCAACTCTGCTTTCCCTAGGTCTACTGTTAGTAGCTTACCCTGCATGTTTTAGCAGTGAACCCACACCTTTCTTGGTTGACCAAAGTATTGAAACCTGTGGGCTTCTAGATGCTCCCAGTATACCAGTTTGGAATGTCCTCTACGTGCAAAGCAGTATTGTGGAACGTATTTCCTTAAGAACAGCTTTTTTACTGTCTGGCCTAGGATACAACAACTGACAAGTAACATAACTTAATATGAATACATTGAGCAACATAACCTAATTTGAATGAATTAGCTAGTAGTTGAAGTTATCACTGTTATATTGCTCCAGATGGTTGGGGAAACGGGAGCAGGGATAGAATATAAGCACGGTGGATCCAGGGAGATTGCACTGGTGCATTTGCACCTGCCTTTGACTTCTAGTCCACCCAAAGCTTCAAACCAACTGCCTGGTAGTGGCAGCAGCATTTCCAATCAGGGAGTGCTGAGGGAGTCACTTGGCTTCATGGCTCATGATCATCTACCTGATTCATAGATTTCATAGACTTTCAGACTGGAAGGGACCCCAAAGGATCGTTGAGTCCAGCCCCCAGATCCCTTCCAGATCTTCCTTCCACAACCCATTCTTTTTTTTTTTTGATGTCTTGATGTTCCACCCATCAAGTGACCCTTTGTTCAGCTGCCTGTTCGCTGCTCCTGCTCAAGAAGCTCCTATTTTACAGCACTGCATATTATTTTTAACTCCTTGCAATGAAGTTATATTTGTTTTTTGCTTCAATCTTAACCTGAACAACATACTCCTAGGCCCCTGGCAGGTTTGTAAAGCTTCTAATTTATTTTTAATTGGAGAAAAATGTGTGTTGTTTTATACATGATGATGCACCTCACCATCTACCTTTCAAAATTCTAGATCCGCCCATGAGTATAAAATAGTATTTACTGAAGACATAACACAGTTTGAGTGGGCTCGTGCATCTGTGGCTTGCCACTTGACCTCAAGATGGTGGCAAAAGGCAATTTTTTTCCTGGAGAAAAATTAGGTTACATCATAGCACCTGAGAAAGTGAATTTGGGCTCACAAAAGCTTATAATATACATCTGATTTAGTTAGGCCATAAGGTACAAATGTACCCTGCCTTATTTCCTTAAACTCATTGCACATGGGTACTTTTCTCCTCTTTAAAACTTTCAATCACAGAGCAGCACAGGTTTCTTCCCTTGTCCTCATTCCTTTGCTGTATCATTCTGCTAGAAATCTTTTGATCCCAGTAGTGGACAAGGGTGTAAGACAGCAGTGCTCAACCTTTTGTCTCCATGGGCCAGATGAATGGTACAGGGCTGGTATGCAAGCCAGATCAGGCCCTGTGTGCCAGGACTGGCCCCGTGTGCCTCCACTATCCCACAGTTCTTGCAATTTGCCAGGAGGTGAGTGACAACTGCTCCCTCACCACCACATTTTCACAGCTGCAGGGAGCCCGACAGGCTGGGTGACTTGGCTTCAGGGACCAGATCTGGCTCATGGGCTGGGGGTTGAACACCACAGGTTTAGGGGAGCACTGTGTGGGACATCCTAAATATCACACATTAATAGTCCAAGAAGAGGGGGCACTGTTTGACCTTGTTTTTTGGCTTGAAGCTGTTAAAGATATTAAGTGGTGCAGAACTGTTTGTATAACTAAGAAGTGCTGTACTTGGGTATTGGTTCTAGTGAGATGGCCAGTGAATTCAACACCCAGATTTCCACATATTAAATCAGGGATTTTCGAAGACAGGATCTCAGCCTAAACATAGATATAGTCCTCTTCAAGGTGACAAACACAAGGAAGACAGACAAAAAAGTAGCTCGTGTTAGAATTGGAGTATGTCTAACTAACCCCAGTCCCTTTAGTCCCTGCTCTTATGCTCCTTTCCCCACCTTTTCTCCAAACCACTGTTCTATAACTGATTTAGACTCCACCTTTTTTTTTTTTTGCAAAGTAGGCACAACACTGTACCTACAGACCCTGGCCAAAAGCCAACTGTAGGTAATACAAGTTTCTCCCTTTCTTCAATCTGTATAGACAATTTGTCCAGAATCCAATCCCAGAATGTCCTATTCCAGATACTGCTTGTATTGAGGCTGCAGTATGTTTCTCTCTTACAGGCACTATGGAAGAAAATCACCAGGATCCACTCCTTCCTTCTAGTACTGTATGCCAGGTCTACAGTCAAACGTGCAGATCTCAGATTGGCCTCTCCAGTCATCTCTAGACTCACCAATGACTTCCCTGTCTACTGGAAGACTGTCGTCTGTGTATTGAGGGACCGCCAATAAACTGGATCACTGCTCATGTTTTCCTAAAATGCACCGGTGAGGTAGGTGCCGATGCAACCAGTAGATGCAGGGTCAGAAACTGAACCATGTTACCTGTAGCCAGTCAGGGGACAGGGTCTCTGACTGCATGCAAAATCAAAGTAAAAAATTGCAGTGTGACTAGAACCAGAGGGTGTCTGACCTCAACAAGGACCTGATTCTGTGGACACGTACACTGGATGTAATACAGTCAATGGAACTGGCTGAAAGACTGGGTTGTAAAGAAGCAAGCAGTGTTAATGAGGGCCCCAAATTAGGAAAATGTAGAAGGAAGTAATACCATTCTCTGTACCTGGCAGGGAGCAGGGGATAAGGAAAGAACCAGGCTGGACACTTGTATAAGAATTTTCCACTTTGTCCCATGCAGTCTAACATCAACGTTCCAGCAGCTTTGTTGCAATTGAGGAACATTTATGGAGCTATCAGAAATCAAAGCTAACTGGGGATCTTAAAAGGCTATTTTTATAAACAGGAGAGTATACACTAGACAGCTGCAGCCTTCCCTACACACTCAGCAAGTTTCCCTCTCCCATCATCATCACAAACAATATTCATCCTGACACCTGCTTCCATATTTCCACAATGCTTTTTCTCGTTAAGTAGCTGGAGCTTAAAACCAGACACATCAAAATAACTTCTGAGAGGCTTTTAAATGAAAACCCATCCTCTGCGTGAGGATGACA
>NW_017728958.1:238431-240389 GCF_001723915.1 Gavialis gangeticus
CCCATCATCATCACAAACAATATTCATCCTGACACCTGCTTCCATATTTCCACAATGCTTTTTCTCGTTAAGTAGCTGGAGCTTAAAACCAGACACATCAAAATAACTTCTGAGAGGCTTTTAAATGAAAACCCATCCTCTGCGTGAGGATGACAAGTCATGCGATTAGTCATTTGTGCTGTAGCAATAATGACATCTAGCGGCTAGAAAAGTTTATTTTGATTTCTAAAAGCAATCAGGACTCAGGGTAGAGGTGATATCTTTTATTAGACCAACTAGGCTTCTGTTTGGATCTTGCATAGGCTGCATCTGTCTGCTTCAGTGGGTGACTGGCTAGAAGCAGCACAGGTGTGCACTGCACTGCACTGCACTGCACTGCACGTGATTGCAAAGATAGGGAGGAATCAACAGTGCAGCCTGCACACACTGAGCCTGTGGTAGGATTTTCCTGGCTATGGAGGAGGGAGAGGCTTAGCTCCTGGGGGAGCTGCCAGGGACTGGCCTACAACTCATCTGGGGACAAGCCCCTCTAGACAGTTTGGGGAAGCCCCACAGGTGCTATAAGCGTCACCTGGCTGCAGCAGCCCCCAGAAGATCAGCCACCAAATTGGGTTATTGCTGGAGCACACTGGTTTCTGGTAATGTGCCTTTCTCAGCCCTCCACCTGGAGCTGCAGGGTAGGGAGATCCAGGCCTAACTAAGCACCTCTTGCATTACCCCTACAACCCAGCTGGCTGCTAAATCCTCTCCACAACACCTTTGTGCAGCCAGTAGAGTGACAAAGGGCAGTAGCAAGGCTCAGAAGGAAGCTCAGGATCATGTCTGTACCCTCAAGCAGCACATTAGTCACTACAGACACAGCAAGAGTGTGTGTGTGTGTGCATATACACATACACATATATATGCATACACTCACACACACATATATATAATGATAGCACGGGTGGCACAAGTGGCACAGGCTGCTTCTGTGCCTGGCATGCAGTGGACCAGGGAGGGGGCAGGTAGCACAGCTGTAAATACGGCAAAAAGCAGAGCAGCAGAGCTGGCAGGGGAAGGGGATTGGAGGGGCACACAGGTATGGGGCTAATTTATGGCATGTCTGCCAAAGAAGCTGGCCCCCACTTCACACCAGCAACACACACAAATACTGACACATTGGCACGGTTTGAGGCTGCTCTCCATTACGTTTCTCCCCCGTCTTCGGGGTCCCACGTTCACACGGAGGTCCTCACCTCGATTCATTCACCTCTCTGCTCCCTCCCCAAGCTTTCACGCCCTGTTACGTTTCGGATGCATCATCCAAGTTGGAGGAAAGTTGCACTTTCGTCCTCAATAAACTGCTCATGAAGATTTTACACCTGCCCTGCCTGCGTTGTGGGAGGCCTCATCTGCAGAGGTGGCTATCCACCCATGGAGAGGCACTTGTTATAAAGCAGGTTTTCATAGTCGTCACTTCATAATCTGAATTAATAAACTACAGACAGGTCTCCCAATTGTCTCATCAGCTCGGTCTGGATTGGATCGAGCCCCATGGACACAGCTTGCAAGCAGCTGCGGTAACAGGACAGCGGCCATCCGGTCCCGGAAGCGATCAGGTAGCCACGTGGCCCTGGGAAGAGCCGGGAGCTGGCTTGACAACAGAAAGCCGGAGAGCGAGGCTAACAGCCGAAACCCAGCAGGGCATGAAAGCTTGGGGAGGGAGCAGGAAGGTGCAAATAAAGCAATAAAAAAAGAAAAGTCCCACCACCGCTACAGCTACTGCTGTTAAAACGCACGTCGCCTTTAAGGGCGGTAGCCTGGGGCGCGCCAAGCACGTGCGCGCAGGCATGCCGGGGCGCTCCAAGCGCACGCGCGTCCGCGCACCAATCACAAACGCCCGGCGGGCTCGGTGACGTGTCAGCCCCGCCCCCTCCCTCCGGCCCGCGCAGCCCCGCCCCTCACGCTGTCGTGAGCGA
>NW_017728958.1:240400-271182 GCF_001723915.1 Gavialis gangeticus
GGGGTCCCCCTGGCGGCGGAGCGGAGCGGGGCAGGTAGGCGGGGCGCCGGAGCCTTCCCCGGTCGGCGGCCCGGCAGTCCCCAGCTGCCGGGTGTGGCAAGAGCTGGGCAGCTGCAAGCGTGAGAGCCCCCGGGGGCAGCCCGGGAGTCGGGGGGGTGGGCCTCCTTGCTGGAGCCATCGATAAGGGGACAGCCCTGCTCCCGCCCCTGCTCTCTGGCCCCCGGCCACGGCCGGCTGCTCACCCTCCGGGGCGTGGGAGTGCCCTGCCGTGCTCCCTGGGGCCGGGAGCCTGCAGCAAAGGTGACAGCTGGGGGCAGATCACACACCACGGGGGTGGGAGTGGAGGGCACAGGTTCGTAACAAGGGTGCTAAGCACTGGTGAGGCGTAGGGGGTGCACGTGCACCCCTGTGAGCTCGGCGGTGCCCTGCCCGTGAGGTCAGCGGTGCACCCCCTGAGCTTGGCGGTGCCCCGCCCGTGAGATCAGCGGTGCACCCCCTGAGATTGGCGGTGCACCCCGTGAGCTCGGCGGTGCCCTGCCCGTGACATCGGCGGTGCACCCCCTGAGATTGGCGGTGCACCCCGTGAGCTTGGTGGTGCCCCGCCCGTGAGATCAGCGGTGCACCCCCTGAGATTGGCTGTGCACCCCGTGAGCTCGGCGGTGCCCTGCCCGTGAGATCAGCGGTGCACCCCCTGAGATTGGCGGTGCACCCCGTGAGCTTGGCGGTGCCCCGCCCGTGAGATCAGCGGTGCACCCCCTGAGATTGGTGGTGCACCCCGTGAGCTCGGCGGTGCACCCCCTGAGATTGGCGGTGCACCCCGTGAGCTTGGCGGTGCCCCGCCCGTGAGATCAGCGGTGCACCCCCTGAGATTGGTGGTGCACCCCGTGAGCTCGGCGGTGCACCCCCTGAGATTGGCGGTGCCCCCCGTGAGCTCGGCGGTGCCCTGCCCGTGAGATCAGCGGTGCACCCCCTGAGCTTGGTGGTGCACCCCGTGAGCTTGGTGGTGCCCCGCCCGTGAGCTTGGTGGTGCACCCCCTGAGATTGGCGGTGAACCCCGTGAGCTTGGTGGTGCCCCGCCCGTGAGCTCGGCGGTGCACCCCCTGAGATTGGCGGTGCACCCCTGCAAGAAGCGTCAGCGGCACCTGCGGGCAGTCCTTGAGCGCTGCTGGCCGCTGCTGATGCCGCCAACACTGCCAGTGGTGTCTGCAGGTGGTCGCTGACCACTGCTTGGCGCTCACCACCCCCTCCACTGCCGACAGCATCACGGCCGCCTGCGGGAGCTCGCTGTTTCCCCCCAGCCTCCAGGGACACGTGGCGTTTACGGTGCTACAGGTGATCAGAGCACACTGGACGGCACCCGCTGGCCCTCAAACGGGTCTGAGGAGCCAGTGGACGCTGCCCAGTGATGCTCTGCTTGGAGACGGGAACAAAGTAGGGCAAGGAAAAGTGGCCCTGGGGACCCTCCCTGCCACAACCTCCTTGCTGGCCAGGTTTATAGCCCCCGCCATGGGACACAGGGTGCTGGCAAGGTGATGTGCCGTCTGACCCCACGGACGGCAGTTCGTAGGAATTTTTCACAGACTCCTAGAGAAGTGGGGCTGGCAGGGACCCTCGGAGGTCGCATCTAGTCCTGCCCCAGCCCAAGGCAGGATCAGACCTGTGCAAACCATCCTGTACCATTCACCGTCTGAAGTCGACGTGAGACTGCCGTCAGCCCTGACACCACGCAGCTCTCGCCTCCTGCCTTGCCCTGCCCTGCCGCAGGGAAAGCGCTCCCTGAGTTTGCCTTTTAAAGGTGTTAAGTAAATGTCCCTTGAGCACGAGTGTAGTGAAGTCGTAGACCGGGTGGTTCTGTGAGCAACCTGCTCCTAATGGGGAGCGTATGTCTCCGTCATATATATATATATATATATATATATATATATTTAGTTCATTCTTGTGCGCTGTTGCTGTTTAGCTTTGCCCCTGGCATTACCGTGAGGCCGTTCGGTGCATTGGATCAGGTCTACCGCATTTTGGGAAAGGCTTGTGTCGGAGCTGTGGATACTGGTGGTTTCTTTGTGGGCGGCGTTGGTAGTAGTGGCACCAGGGATGTGCTGACAGGTTAAGCGTTGTTGCCCCAGCAAGGCTGTATCCTACTCCATGTCTGTTGGGCAGTGCACAGTTTGCTTCTGGTGATGAATTGGGCAAGGTTGGGGGGCTGTTTGAAAGCCAGAAGTGGAGGGGTTGGGAATATTTCTTAAATCCTGGTAGTACCTGGACATCCTCTTAAAGAGGCACCTGGGGGCTCCCAAGGCTGAGTCTTTAGCTGTTCAGCCCAAAGTTGATTGTTGCAGCCACCAGTTTAAAACATCATGCTTGTGCTTCTGTCCCTTGCAGGATGAAGACATTGTTTGAGGAGATCAAGGCATCCATTAAGAATAATAACGACCAGGACCGCTCATTCTGGAGGCCCGTGCTCCCCTGGGGAGGGGTCTTTACTATCAAAGCTGGCCGCAAAGCGGTATCTTGCACGCCACTTTATGTCGAGATACATCTGAAAAACACATGCACTATTGACGGATTCTTGATGCTGTTGTATGTCATCCTGCGCGAAAACGAGCACTTCCCCAGGGAGCTCTCCCTTCATTTGGGCAGAGAGTTCGTAGACTGTTTTCTTTACTTAATGGACTCCTACAGTTTTACAACTGTAAAGCTGCTTTGGATTTGGGACAAGATGGAGAAACAACAGTACAAATCTGAAGTTCACAAGGCCTCGCTGGAGATCGACTTGTTTGGCAACGAGCACGACAACTTCACGAAAAACCTGGAAACGCTCATGTCCACCATTCAGGAGAGCTACTGTTCCAACTGGAGGTGTCCTACACGTGTGCAGGAAGATCAGCAGAAAACAATTAACATCAAGTAAGTTGCTGCAGGAGCTGAGCTGCAACTCTAGGCCCTGCTGCACGTTCAAATAAAGGTGGATAGAAACCTGCTGTAGAGTTGTTGCACGTTTTCAGGCACTAACTTGGTAGCTGATGGGCTCTTTTTATAAGCTGGAGTGGCATTCTGATCATGTGATAATTACTTTGCACATGTCGCTGCTCTAAATTAGTGGCGCAATTAGTCAGATGCACAATACATCTGATGTGTAGCAGGGGCCTGAGATCAATACACGTTTCTCTTTTCAAGAGAGCTGTGATTCACCGTGAAACAATCTGTATTATCTGCCAAAGTGCCTGTAAGGGTAGAGCTTGTGTGATACATCTGTGACTACGTTACTGCAAGTGGCGTGTGCTCTGTGCTGAGTCATGTCTCCACAGAAGTTGCTGGAGATGCCTTAGAGAAGAGGACCTGCGTTAAGTTTGGCTTGGCAGTCCAATCAGAGAGAAGGAAGAGGGCATCTCTAATCCTGGTCCGTACCAGGGTGGTAGAGATCAAGCTGCTCTTGACGCTGAGTCGATTCTTTGAGAGTGCTTGGCTTTGACTGGGCTCTGTTTTGCCTTAGCTTGGGGCATGAGAGATGAAAGCTATTCTGTGTGATTTGTTAAAAGCATTTAGAAGTGCCTGTTCCACAAAAAAGGTGTAATAGCACCTCTACTCATGTGCCCTGCTTTGTTGTCAAACCTAATGCCTGTTTTTCCCAGTAGGCTGGCTGGAGTTCTCCTTTTTGCAGACCTCCACCCTGCAAAAGGTTGCTTTTCTGGACAAAAAGGGTGGCAGTGTTGAAGCCAGAGGATAATTACAGAAAGTCCCTTGGTGGCCGCCTTGTCCTGAAATGAAGGGACTGTGGCACCTTGGATTATAACATTATATAATATGGATTATAACATGTCATATAACATATAACTGGCAATAAGATGTGGGGGGAGAGGGCCAGTTACAAGTTGCCCACCATTTAGGTGCCAAAACTAACACTTCCACATGCTGGAGGTACTGTGCGGCCAAGGAACGCCCACAGCAGCGAGCTGGTTATTGAAGCCTCCACCACCTGAAGTTTCTGACCGGTTGCACTTTGTTAATTGAGAACACACAATAGCAAAGCATAAAGTTTGTCCTCATATGGTGTGACTGTGTATTTGGATGGGACACGGGATACACATGAACTTTTGGCGAAGTCACCGGAAGGCATTCCTACCACAGGAACGATTTGTTAATCAAATATATTAAGCAAAATGGCATCTTTGGGTGGTTAATGCAATAGATCGGTGAAAGAAGTAGCAGTGTGGTTTCACCACCCGACTCCCAACTGTGTCCAGCAGGAACTGTGGGAGCGTGCTTGCCCCGTTAGGGATAGCAAGACCGTCAGCGATTCTTCCCCCACCCCTGTCTGTTGCAGCCAGTTGGTCTTTAACTTGTTTGGCTCTTCCGTGTGTTAGATACTAGCATAATGTCACAGCTGCGACATATTGTCCACACTGCGCGGTACGCAAGCTTCTATGACGAGTACCAAACTGCTGCTGGTTTTGGGATTGGCTTTGTGGACTCGCTTCAGATTTGTGGAGCACTGGAAGTGCCTGTGCCCAAATCTGGAGTGTTTCCAGTCCCTCTTGACCAGTCCATCATTTAAAAAAAAACAAAAATCTTTAAAATAGCTTGCAGCTAAACTTGGCCAAGTTGCACCTTCTATCCGTCTGGCCCTTCCCACTCCTTTCTCTGCCTCATTGTAACCCATCTGCCCTCTCTAATTGTCCTGTGCCTGAACTGCAGGGTTGCTTTCTACCTACGCTGGATTCTCTTTAGTCTCCTTCCTGGACCACTTTCCCTTGGGCAGTTTGCTCATCATTGCCAGGTAAATCTCTGGCTCTGTTACATGGTGACAGCTGTTGCAGACAGCACTAAGAATAGCAGCTAAAGCTGTGTTTTCATCTTCTTGCTTTCCCCCCACTCTTATTTTTAGGGTAAATAAAAAACACTTGGAAATAACAGCAGGTTCTATAGGTTGTTTTAGATGCAGGAGACAAACTTGGCTGTCCACGTTGGGCCAGTCCGGAGTATTTAAAGCCCATGTCCATATTAAGGAACATCTGTACTGTAAGGGTATTACCTCTGACTTAAAAAGTTTAGCTGCATGCTATTTTAAAGCTTTTTTTTTTTTTTTTTAAATAATGGACTCTTCAAATGGAAGTGCTGCAGCCTACAAGCTTATTACCGTTCAGGTAGACATTGCTTCCTTGGCAAAGCATGCATGCTACTTAAGAAGGCCTTTCTGATGGGATTTCTTTATTTATTTTTTTAGATTCAGTGCACAAATATAATCTGATAATAGTGTGTAAAAATGCTCAAGCAGTAACAAGCCCTTGTTGATCTATATACAAAAAAATATAATAAATAATCTGCCAGACACCAGGCCCCCGCATCTATATTTGGCTCTGTAGCTTACATTATTCCTTCAGGTAAAAAAAATTATTTGTGTCCTAGGATCCGCTCGAAAACCAGGGGGAGGAAGGGTGTGATATGAAGATGTCGTGGGTGCCTGTGGCATGGTACAGAATGGAGTACAGCCTGTTGCTTTTATAATTGCACAATGAACTTCCTGAACAAATATATTTTAAAAGTGAAAAGGTGATAACCATTAAGACGGGCGGGCAAAATATGGCCCGCGGGCTGGATCTGGACCACCAATTGACTGGATCCAGCCCATGGCAGCACCCCCAGCGCACACGCGCTCTTCCCACACCCCACACACACTTCCATGCACCCTGCCCCGCTCGGCTTTGGCCCCGTGATCCTAGCTTTGCTCGCCCATCCCACTTCCAAACGCAGCTCCCTGCGGGCCCAAAGGCTCAGAGGGAGTTTTGGTGAGTTGGTGCAGGAGGGGGGAGGCCGGTGCTGACCCGACCCGTGACAGCTCATCAAAACTCCCTATGTGGCCCTTCACCCCAAATAACTGCCCACCCCTGCATGAGTAGCTGGCTATGGTTATGTAAATGAAAGACTTGAATTTCACTAACAGAGTCCTTAGTACAGTGACCTTGTAGAGATGAGCTGTTTTGCAGGGGTGAGAAGAAAAGTTGTTCTGGAATCGAGGAAGTTGTTTTTCCACAGCTGTGAAATTCAAAGCCACTAGGTCCTTGGGCAGGAATCCGTGATCTCTCTCCTGAATCTTTCTCTTTGTGGCCTGTGTAGCTTAGTGTGCTGAGTTTGGGAACGGCTCGGGTATATGCACGTGTTGTTAACTGATTTGATATTTTGCAGTTATGGAATCAATCTGATCGAATGCTCCTGCTTATTTCAGCCCTCCCCAAGAGATCCCACATGGAGACTTGATTCAGCTGGCAGTAGATGAATTATTCTGTTCCAAGATAGAGCTGTGTGAGCAGTATGGGTAAGTAATGTGTGTTGAAGTGTGTTTTGCTACAAGGCTGCTAATATGTTGGGTTGTCTGTTTTTTTTTTTTTATTTGCTCCCTGGTTAAGCAAACCCTGTCCAAGCTGAAGCTTTCTATGGTGGGGCTTAGCCCGAAGATGCTAGTGGGTCTCTTGCGCTGCTAGGGTCTTTCCTTGAAATCGCATGGGTGCCGGATGAGGAGCTGCCTTCTGTGGACCAGCAGCCAGGAGAGAAACTTGCACCTATTGCTCTGTTGCTTCTGCCTACCAAGCACATTGCTACATGCCATTTCCCCTCATCCCCAGACATGGATGGAGATGACTGCCGAGGGAAAAGCACGGTCAGTTGATGAGGGCGAGTCCAGGGAAAACATTTGAGGGAAGGCTTGAACGATTGAATCTGTGGAGGAAAATCAGTTTGGGTTGGGAATAGACTAGGGTAGGGGTTTGCACCTCAAGCCGCATCCCACCCTCCCTCCAGAAAATGCCAGCTTTTCACGTTCACTTGTTTCTTGACTACAGAAAAATACTGGAGCAATTCTTTTGAGGCAGAGAACTTGGAAAGCCCACAGCAGATCAGGTGGTTTTTGCCCTTATGTATTCCTGTTTGAAATCTCTGGGTTTATCCTGTGAATCATGTGTAACGGTGCTAATATTACACAGCACCGTGGCGAGAATCACTGGTCTAGGGCACTGGGAAGGGCAGTGTGGATAGTTGGGGGATGACTGAGAAGTGGTAGAAAGTGTGGGATGGGGCATGGGTAGGGAGGAGCCCAGCCTGTGCTCTCAGTCATGTATCGGGGAGCAATGAGGTAGAGACCGGGGTTCTGTGGACCTGCCTTTATGGGGGTGACCTTGATTCAAGTGATAGACTGGAGTCTTGTTATGGAGGACTAAATTCATCATAACGGTGTATCAAATGGCCTCCTCCCCCGGGAAATCTTAGACGTATGCTGAAGAGGTGCATCTTACATGCATCGCTGGTCACCAAGTGCCCCTTAATTCTGGCTGCTGGTGAGTGTGATTTTTGGATGACTGAAAAGACAAGTGGGACCATTGGAGCGGGGTTTCAGACGAACATGGGGGAATGCTGGGTTAGACTCCCATTGCTATTGCAGTGACGGGTGGAGTCTAGCTGCCCTAGATGCTTTGGCAAACCCCACAACCAGAGGCTTGCTTGGTCGGAGCAGAGAGGTGCTAAGTAGGTGGAAACCTTGGTAATGTGCTTTAAGCAGGAAGGATGAGCACAGAGTCAGTATTTGGGGCCCTGCCAGGCTGTTTCTATCAGGAGAAGCTGAAGGTGTTTCGTTTGCACTCCTCCATTTACCAGGCATGCTCACCAAGTCTTGTTTTCCTGAACACGGTAGGCACAACCATCAGGACGGTTTCTTCCTCCCAGTTTCCAAACCTGCCTTTCCAGACCATTCTGTGCCCCTGGGAGCTCTCTCCTCTCTCTAGTCCTGCTTCTCCAGCCTTGGCTGTCTCTGACCCCGTTTTCCTCCATAAGGGCACTGAATAGGTGCTTCTAGTCGGCCAGTACGAAATGTGGCTCGGCTTTACCAGATTTTTACTGGTAAATGATGAACGTTGATTTCACCTCACACTCGTAGACTGACGAAAAAATATTTCCATCGTCAACAATCAAAGTTTATGGAAAGGAGATGTGAGAAAAATGATGGCTGATGGAGTGTGTGATGACAGGGGAAGTAGCGCTGTCGAACCGTGCTGACTGTAGTTTGGACTACAAGTCCTAGAAACCCCAGGGGACTGGGAACAAAGGAAGAGGAAGTGACAAAGTGGACAAAGGAGCTACCAGGGAGTGGAGCCAGGACTGATGGTGGCTCTGCTGCTCAGCTGGCTTCAGCCCTATGGTAGTTATGTTTGTCAGGGCAGGCGGTTAAATGGCACAATCCTGAAAACTTAAATTGATAAAAATTGAAGCAAATGCTTAAAAATAAACATCAAAATTATTAAAAAAAAAAAAATTGAATTCTGCCAAGCCTAAGCATGGCTAGCATGCCTGCCTGTGATTACCTGTAGGTGGAAGGCAAGTGTGACAGCGTTTAAACCTTCCAGCCCAACATTATACACAAATGAGACTCAACTGCAAGACAAAACATGTCTTAAGAAGGTGTAACCCTACAGTCAGACCTGCATCTGGTGTCTCGCTGTCTGCCATCCTATCATAGTTTCATAGTTGGTAGGGTCGGAAGGGGCCTGAGCAGGTCATCAACCCCCTGCCATGGCAGGAAAGAGTACTGGAGTCAAACGACCCCAGCAAGGTGTTCATCCAGCCTCCTCTTAAAGACCCCCAGGGTAGGTGCCAGCACCACTTCGCTTGGAAGTTGGTTCCAGATCCAGATCTTAGCCGCCCTGACCGTGAAGTAGCGCCTGAATCTCCCCTCTGCCAGCTTGTGACCGTTATTCCTGGTCACTCCTGGCAGTGCTCGGGGGAACAGGGACTCCCCCAGTGCCTGCTGGTCCCCTCTGACTAGTTTGTAACAGGCAGCTAGATCCCCCTCAGCCTTCTCTCGTGGAGGCTGAACAGGTTCAGGTCCCGTAGCCTCTCCTCGTAGGGCCTGCCCTGCTGCCCCCTGACCATGCGAGTGGCCTCCTCTGGACCCTCTCCATGCTGTCCACATCCCTCCTGAAGTGCGGTGCCCAGAACTGGATGCAGTACTCCAGCTGCGGCCTGACCAGCGCCGCATAGAGGAGGAGGATCACCTCCCTGGACCTGCTCGAGATGCATCTGTGGATGCATGACAAGGTGCGGTTGGCCTTCCTGACCACGTCCCCACACTGCCGGCCCATGTTCATCTTGGAGTCAATGATGACTCCAAGATCCTTTTCTGCCTCTGCACTGACGAGAAGCGAGTTCCCCAGCCTGTAGGTATGGTGCTGGTTCTTCCTCCCTAGGTGCAGCACCTTGCACTTGTCAGTGTTCAATCTCATCCTATTCTCATCCGCCCACCCCTGTAAGCTGTCTAGGTCTGATTGCAACCTATTCCTCCCTTCTAGCGTGCTCACATCCCCCCACATCTTAGTGTCATCAGCAGATATCGACTGGCTTTTTCTTGCTGTGCTTGCAGATGCAGTGGGTTGAGAGAGTTCACCCAGAGAATCTTCTGCCATGGAGCACCTCCCTTTGTTGTCTTAAATATGCAGCAGTGGAAGTCTGAAGACTTGGCATATGTCCCGTACCACCTGGCCTTATCTGACCACAAGTAAGTGTTTCTCTCAACTGCCTAACGAAGAAAATCACTCTTCTTAGAAGATGTGAAACTAACAGTGATCCTAAGTAATCCACAAAAGAAAGTGGGCCCGTGAAGGAGATTGTGGACATAGTCTTTGCTAGCTGTCAGCTACTGGTAGCTTCCAGTTTCCAAAGTCCCCTTAAACCAGGGGTGGAAAAAAACCAGTCTGCAGCCTAGATCAGTCCCACCAACTGATTGGATCTGGCTCGTGGGCAGGTGCTTGTCAAGTAAATGGTAGTCCTGCGCTAAATTTCATCAGCTGTTTTGTTTTGACAGTTTCGACTCGTTTCAAACTCAAAACAGTGAAACTGAAATGAAACGAAGGGCTTCGCAGCAGCCTTGAAACAAAACGAGGGCAGTCAAAACGTTTTGAGTTTCAAAGCTGAAGCTGGGCTTGCCTGCAGGGAAACAAAAAGGAGAGAGAAGGGGGAAGGACTCCTCTGATATTGACTGTGTCTGTTTGGTTGCTTGAGATGCTGCTGCTGCTACTGCGCTGCTTACTAAGTTATTACCTGTTGTCAGTTGAAGTGGTGGACTGGACTGAGGCTGTAGGGGAGGAGGAGACCTCTTGGGGCACACTACTGTGTCCTGTAGAGGCCCCAGCGCCAGTGAGGGTGCACTTTAACACACATGCACAGTCACGTGTCACAAGTTTTGCTGGTCATCAGCTTGAGGTGCAGTTTCCCAGAAACCCCTGCGTCTATCTCCTTGAAACTTGGCAGGCTTCATGCCCTCAGAAGGGGCTACCATCCCTGCTGTTTTTCTCCAGGTCTGCCAAAAAATGACAAAGTTATAGGCAGTTTTGTGCTTCTCCATTATAGCCTATGGGCAAAATGTCAAAACAGAGGAACAGTTTTGATGAAACAAAATGGAACGGTGGTTTTGAAACTAAACGAAACAGAACTCAAAACGAAACACTGTCCTGTCAAAATGGCAGAATGGAAGTTGAAACAAAATGGTGCTGTTTCACGCAGCCCTAGTAAATGGATCTGACCCATGGGCAGGCAGTGGCTTCAGCTCCAGCAGTTGCCAGGGGGCAGGCAGCTGGAGCTAATTCCAGTGCGTCAGGCGCTCGTGCATGCTCGCGCTCGCTCACTCTTGCTCTCGCTCTCTCTCTCTCTCTCTCTCTCCCCACCCCAGTAGCCACCAGTGAGGAAGCCTGAAGCCGCCCGCAGCTGTAGCACTGCTAGAGCAGGTGGTTTCAGCCTTCCACAGGGACCACAGCCCAGAGCTGTAGCACACCCCTTCCTTCCCCTCCACCATGCCTGCATCCCCAACCCAGAAGCTGGGCGCTTTTGGGCAGCTGCGGATGTGGCCAGCAGCTGCTGGGTCCAGACATGTGGGGGGCTAAAACTGTGGGCAGGTGGACTCTGGTTGCCAGGGTGTGGGTTGGGGTGTGCTAAAGCCAGGTAGGTAGAGGGTCCTACACTGGAAGGGAGGGATGGGGTGGGAGGTGAGGGGACAGAAGACAAAGTATGTGGCCCTCAACAAGTCACCAAAACTCATTACGTGGCCCGTCAGCCCAAATAATTGCCCATCCCTGCCTTAATCTGTTTCATATCTGAAGTGGCCTTCTGTTTCAGTTGATAAATTTGCCTGAAACAGAGGCTCTTTAATTACTGCAGATCTTAGCATGTTAACACAGCATTTCTTTTACTACCAGGCTAGTGGCCTGCCATGCATATTAAAGTGTCTATTTGACATGAGACAAGGATTTTTATGGCGGTATCTGTTATTGGACCCCCATGCGGCAGGGATGAATAAAGGTAGACAGGGTCTTAAATGCAAGGCATTCTTCATCAGGTGAATATACATCTGCTTCTCTTATTCGCAGGTATTTATTGGAAGGTGCCACACTGTTTAATAAAGAGGAGCACCATTATTCTGCGGCCTTCCAGATCGACGGGTATTGGATGCACTATGATGGTCTCAGAAGTGTCAACTTAATTTTTTTACATAAACCCCCAGAATTTCTTCTTTTGTCATCTCTAGTTTATATTAGAGCAGCAGAGAAATAAAGGACACTTAGCCAAGTTTCACACAGTTAAATCACTGCCACCCACCAAATGGAGGTCTATATTTTTATAAGTACTTGGTATCCAAGAAAAGAGTAGGACTATAGTAGTTTTGGTATTGTATTACCCAGTACTTTTGCAACAGAAAAGAATTTAAATTGGAAACACTATGCAAAATACCTGTATTTTTCTAATGTTGCTTGATTTATTTTTATACAGGTAGATTTTGTGTTAAAATAAAAAAAAAGAAATCCTTCTGTGCCTTTGTCTTATTCTCAATATTACCATAAGGGGCAGGGGAGAACTATGTGATGCAGGCCTTAATATGCACTGCTTACACGCAAGGGTAGAGAGTTGAGATTCCCCAGGCAACCTTAGTTCAGGCATTTCCTAACTTCTGCGTGCTGGCCTTCGCATCCTAAAATCTTCCGACGTTTGAAACTGCCTCGGTTCTTAAAACAGAAAAAAATATCAGGTCTATCCTCACTCATTCTTCCCATCATCAGCAGGATTGACTTATGCTCTGAATGTAGATGACATAGCCCTGTGAGCTACAGGTGCCTTAGTGGAGTACTTAAATTTGAAAGGTTGTCTCTGAGAGACAGTGGGGTGAGATGGGGATTTTTCTCTCAGCTTGTATAATCTGTGATGGGACCAGAGCAGGTTTTGTTTAATGAAGATTGATGGAGCTCCTGGGTCACGCTAGGGAATGTCATTGTTTATGCTACATTTGTCCCCAGTCCTACTTGTCTGTCTCATGCTTAGCTCCTGGTTGTAGAACAGACTGTGCATGGACAGCTACCCTGTGCCACTGCCTTTGCACTACCCCTTCAGAACTGGAGCCTTGGACTATAACGCTTCCCAGGGCAAAGACTGCCTTATTCTGCACAAGTAAGTTTGGATCTGTTTTGGGGCCTCAAGCTGCTGCTGTATTGTATGCAGTTGAAACTCCAGGAGTAGCCTCCTGCAGAGAAGAAGCTATGTGAGAACTGAGAGTTGGCTAATGCTTAAAGTGAAACGGCTTACAGAGAGAGAGAGTATATGGCTGAGAATTTGGAGCGCAAAATGCCCCGATGTGTACGGATAGAAGCATGACTGAGAATGTTTTGCCCACAGCATCTGTTGATATATTAACTAAGATGCAGAACTCTGTCTCAAACCAGGCTTTGATTTCTACTGTTTTACTGATTCTGCCCAGTTTTAACTCCTAGAGTCAGGAGGATAGAGGGGAGATGACACCTATCCTGTTCCACCAGAGAGGACTTCCTCCTGTACATCTTGTAAAGCAGGGTGACAAAAGTATGGCCTGCAGGCTGGATTCAGCCCATAGAAGTGGTTTATGTGGGCTGCTGAGAATTTGGGTGCCTTAAGGGACATAACCATTGGGCTGATGCTCAAATATAGACCTACTGTGGCCCAGCTGCAGCCTGGGCAGGACCCCTGCAGTCCTCTACTGTGTGTTGTTCCAGATGCTTTATTACGGTGCGTTAAAATACAGGAAGGGATTTCTCTCTCTAGAGGAAATGCTAATTTTAAAGCATTTCAACTGAGAAAAATACAAGCTCTAACAAGAAACGGGCAACTTTTCAGCCCTGTGGTCTCATCTGTACGCTTGCATCGTCATGTGTTGCATGACACTAGGATACAAAAATCTTGTTTTGCAGCTGAGCAAATGCATGGGGTAGTGAAGGTTATGATTAAGCGTGGTCTGAAAGCCTCAGCTGAAACACGTTTTCAAAAGAGACTGAAACAACAACAACAACAGTGCACACAAAGATCAGGAGAGATTTTTCCTCTCAGGGCTGATCCAAGAAGCAATTATAAATTCTTAGATGAAAGCAGGAATCACATTTCTTAGAGTACAGATGACATACGTGCCAGCAGATCAAGAAGATTAAAACCAGACTGCATTTGCATTCACTATCCAGCCAAAACGTAAAAATAATTTTTTTCCTCCAGATTTATTTAGTAAAACATTTCACATTAAATGAAATACTGTTACAATAATAATAGTTACAGAGCATTATCACAATAGCCAACATGTATCGAGAACACTAGTAAAGAACAAGAATGCACGTTCTTCAGAAGATTTTTTCCGGTAACTCAAATGCCACTTCTGTAAACAACAAAAACAAAACACTGTTGCTAAAAAGGTGTACACAGAAAACACTGTACATACACAAGTTACATTTATCTGATGCTCTCAGACCAAAGCACTCTGCACATGTCTGAGTACCGCACAGTACTCTGAACAATGGGTCAAAATCCCACTAAAAATTAAAATTCTCCTTGGGTTAAAGTTCAGCACAGCGCATAAGGCAAAAATACAGGAATTATCATCCAGTTCTTTGCGTTTCAATTAAGCAGAAGGAATTTAAGGCAAACTTGGAAATTTTTGCATTGTTTCATATAATGAATTGGGACTTACAGATGGCAAATTCACAAAAGCAACACTTAACTACCTCCAATAAAACAGTTAGCTATTTGTAACATCAGAAATGTATACTGGACATCTGTCCCTTCAGAGATTCAAGCTGGATTTTCTAAAGGCAAAACATTTCTTGTAGAAATGACTCAGGAAAGTTGCATATGATCATCTTATTAAATATCTTCTACAAAATTTGAGTGAAAATCCAGTAGTTTTATGCACATACAAACTTACACCTATTTTAAAGTGCTTTAAAAATTGAGTGATTAAGAAATAGAACTGGATGATAATTTAAAACTGTATGACATCTCATTTGAAGGCCTAACCTTTTAGACTGCAAGACAGACATTACAGGCTGCAATAAGTTTATTCTACTGTAAGTACTAAACTGATTGTTGTGTTCAATTTTCCTAAAACTGAGCACTTCAGTGAATGGGAAAACAGGCACCCCAAACAGAGAATGCATGTGGCATGATTTGTTAGATTACACTGTCTCTAAAGGTGCATGTACACCTTTCTGATTGTTCTACATCTTACATAGATCCATTTCTCCCTAAAAAGTTCTTCATCTAGAAACAGCAAGTGTTTTTTATTAAGCATTCCTTTTTGAGTTCTTAACAGCAAGCTTGCATACTAAAAGATTGCTTATGTTAGTACCCTAAATTTAGCACGAGGCTGCATTACACTCTATGACACTGGGGCTAAGTCTATAAAACCTAATTTAATTTTGCTGTTGCCTACAAGGCCGCGTCCAGATGCGCATGGATGTTTGTTTCCTGGGGGCAGGTAGCAGGTGACACAAGTCGGTTTTGTGCCGCTGCTACCTGTCACTAAGAAATGTCTGTGCCACGCATGCTTTAGTGCACGGCACATTACCTCAGGTAGGGTGGGGTAGGGAAGGGCTGGTTTTAGCAACTGTGCTGGCTCCAGCTATCTTACCTGGGGTCCTGGGGGAGCTGCAGCCATGGCAGGAAGTCTGGCTGGCAGCTGGAGTGTGGCTCTGGCTGGCCAGGCTCTGGTTTTGGGCAGCGCGCACTACTACCACATGTACCACCCTGCTTTTTTCGGCAGGATTTCCCGGGGTCAAAAAACAGCCCCATGCTGCAAGGCAGCATCATGGGGAATGCCTGCATGTGCGGTGTGTGGCATGTGCGCCACATACTGCACATCCACGCGTCTAGATGCGGCCACAAAGGGAATAATGTATTTCACATCTTTAATGTACTTTCAGATCGACAAATGAAAGGTGCAGTATAAAGACTGAATAACCATTCACATGTCTCTGTGGAGTATGAATTGTTTTAAATTTACTGATGGCAAACCCACCTTTCTGTACCTTGGTTCCACTTTTACTGGTACAAGCTTTGTTTGCTAATGATTCAAAGCAGACTTTTGCCTCCTCATTCAGGAAGCTCTGCTGTGATCAAAAGTCTTCAAAAAAATATTCCATACTGAATTATACAGAAACAAGTCTAACACCTTTAAATGCATAAGCTCATCTATTAAATAAAAAATAATTTTGGACTACTTTGAACATCCTTATCTCCTTGTGTAGGCTGGGGTAGGATATTCCTTAATTCATAAATCAATGGCATTTCTGCAAAATTGTAAATAGCAAACAAAAAATAGTATGTGTAAACATTCAACTTGGGTATTCACCTGAATAGGAATGAAAAGGCAATCTATTCAACAGACTAAAAAATATTTCTGTTGTGGCCAGTTCCTAAAAACTACTTTTCTCCACACAAACATGCAACATACAGCAATGCAGCTACTTGTGTCTAATAACAGATTTATAGAAATCAATGATGCTATTATTGCTATGCAACTAGAATAAATCAATGGGTCACTTAAATAAGCAGTGTAGAAAATTCTTAATTTGTCAATTTTATTTGCTTACAAGTCCTGCTGAATTCTACCGAGTCTGAAGAATATTGGCAGGATTTCATAAATTTGTGCAAACATTTGTAAAGTAGGATTAATGTTCTTATGGTTAAAGACACAGTTCTCTTGTTATTTAAATCTGAATGTTAGCTTATGGAAGAACAAGGATAACTGCAGTTTGCCTGGCTGCAATTAGTTTTACAGGAACTCAGAATAAATTAAGTATGCCCAGAAACCTCACATTATGTATTTATAAATAAATGGCTTCTTTAAAAACAACCTTTTTCAAGCATTATTGCACTTTCAAAAGTAATAGCCTATGGGTTTTCAGAGAGTGAGGGGAAAACAGACACTGGATTATTATGCTGAAATGGGTGAGTGATAATTCCAGGAGCAAAAAAACTTGCCAAGTACCAGAACTGGCAAATACAAGTGTTGACTGTGGCATTTTGCAATAGCATGATTCCTTGCTTAAATCAGAAAAACCTTTAGTAAAACATGCTATAACAACCTAAAATCATATTTATTCAGTCCCCTGTTTTAAACAGCACAAACTGTACTTGAACCATCAATCCAAAAATGTAACTAAATTTAGGGCTGTCACTGAAGCAGACCTCTTTAGTTCTGGTTCATCACAGGAACAGATCTTCTATACGTTACACAGGATATGTGCATAGTATTAAACACTATGCCCAGTGCTTTTCATTCAAACACCATTTATTTTAAAGGCAAGACTTGTGAGGCAGAAGTGCCCTCTTAATATTCAATCCATATTCAGAAATGTTATGAAAACAGGAACATTAAACTAGCTCTTCTGAAAAAAAGTAGCAAATGTAGAGTACGCTAAGAGAGTTATTGTTGACATTTCTCATAGGCACGAATGAATCAAGCAAATAAGAAATAAAAACATTGGGGCAATCAAAATGAAATCATGCTTTATGCATACAGCACTAAATTGGTAACAGCCTTATTGTAAAATCCTACGTTAGCACCATTTTTATATCTGAACACTCTGAATAAGCAACCATATATTCTTAAAAAAATAAAAAGTGATAAGGAATATGGACATAAATATATCAGGACAAAGGAAGGAATGGACAAGTCTCTTAAATATTTACACCCATGCTGTGAACTCTGTTGTGCTATTCAAGAAAACCAAGAGACACTGTTAATGAATTAACTATTTAAACTTGTCTTTGCATTACACAATTACAAAAAACACAACAGACCAGGTGAGTAATTTAGCCTAGCATTCGTCTGTCCACAGCAAAAAGATGGAGAAAGGGGGTTAAAAAGTTAGTTGGTTTCTTTTTAACAGATTCAAAAATATAATAAAAGGCATTAAATTTGCCTTGTAAATGTATTAAGTAGTCACCAATTACTATTCCCAGCCCCAAACCCATTATGCAGGTAACAAAGGTGAGTGTACAGGCAACATTTTATGGCATTTATTATTTACAAACCTTGAGATACAGAAACAAGGCAGCCCTTTAGTTACTGTTCATAAAAAAATTGTGAAGCACTGGCATTTCTCAATATGAAGACACAGCCAGACAAGTATCAAATAGTCCAATCATACAACACACTCAAATTGCTCTCATTCCTAGCACAGTAAACTGCATGTTTCATAGTAGGAAGGAGGAAGAGGTAAAAGCTCTAAGAACAGGGAAAGGATTAGATACACAACAGATTCCCTAACCTAGCCTAGGCATGTACAGTCCTCCTTTGATCAAGACTAGCTATTTCAGGCCAGTCCCAGGATGCAGTCCATGCCCCAGTCAGCAGCAAGTCTTCCATTCATGTTGCTTTATGAAAATAACAACAACCAAGGCCAGCTTCCAGAAGAAAACACATCCAGCGCCATTCTAATCAAGTTTCACCCTGTCCCTCCGACTCCAGAAAATGCAGCTTATGGTCTCCCATTGATTGGCCATCTTTTCAGGCAGGTTAAGTTCCATCTTCACATTAGGTTTGCAAGAGTGTTAAGTTTTCAAAGTGCAGTCAAACCAAAATTACATCGACAATACATCATACCAGCGGAGTCCAGCCACGAATCTGAGATAGGGTCATATTTTTGTACGGTGTTCAGATAGGATGACCCTGAGTGACCTCCGACTACATACAGGTAGTTATCAATGACAGCTGCACCAACTCCTATTAAAGAGGGGGAAAAATGCAAAATTGTTAAGTACCAAACCAAATGATGTTTTTGTTATTAATCAATGTGAAATTAGGTTAAAAGGACTGGACGTGAATGAAAATCTGCGCGTTGTGGCTCCTATGCTCCTTTCTCGAGTCATTCTCCCATGCAGCAAAAAAAACCGTCTTTCCCGGCTCACACTGTCAAGCAGGCAGGCAAACCATCTACACTAGTGCAAGCAATGTGCGCTTTAGCTCCCTTACCAACCTAGGGGCACTCTTTCCATATTTAGCTCCAGATATCAGAGGTAACAAACCATTTTTAAGATGCTGCCTTTACTCATGTTATGCAAGTTGATCACCTGCGGAATGACATTTGTTTTTACTCCCCAGCTGCTCCCCACCAATTTAAGCTGGGCCACCTGTGAATGAGGTATTATTCAAAATTCAATGAAAGTGGGAGAACTGGGTCATTCAGGAGGTTGAGAGAGAGACAGATGAGAAATACTGCACCACTGACTTCACAGAGACATTAATTAGTTCTTTCATACAGTACATTTTAGCGACATCTGACCTAATTTAAGGAAGAAGGACAATGCCCTGAAGGGCACGTCCTTTAGCCTTACATTTTTCAAACCTGTATTAGGACAAATGAAAGTTTAGTGTCTGTAAGACATGGGGATTAACTCTTGTATTCTCAGAGTTTCATACGTCCTTACCTGTTCTGGGTTCCTTCATGGATCTACACACCGTCCACTGATTTTGATGAGGGTCGTATCTTTCAATGCTCGACACGTGGGACACACCATTGTGTCCACCTACTACAAAAATGAAGCCCAGCATGACGCCAACACCAAAGTTTATTCTTTTATCAGCCATTGAAGCTACTGTGTCCCACGAGTCTTTACTCGGATCATAACGTTCCATGCTGCAGATAGAAACAAACAACTTGTAAGTCTTGGGTTTTAATGACATTTGTTTGTACCGAGGTTTTATACCACAAGAGACTTGGCTGCATTCGTCTGGGATTTCTAGCCTACTTCTGCGATGAGATAAATGTCATCTGCAACAGAGTATGAGGTTTGGGGCTCTCTCAAGGATAAGCGCTAGTATAAGTAAAATTCCCCCCCCAAATTTGCCTGCCAGCAAAATATCACACAACTCTGCAGCACAATTTATCCAAGAAGCCTGTTGGGTGGAATATCCCCCCCTGGCCAGTCCCAGTTTGAAAAAAAGTCTAATAGAAAAAGCTGTGGAGACACTGTTCTTTGGAATATTAACACAGTGGCTGAAGCCTCCATTCACTGAACTGTAACTGGAGATAGATACCAATCACTTCAGAATAACTTTGAAATTACTAAGCCCCAGAAGCCATGAGTCTCCCCGACAAGAGCAGCACAGATGGTCAGTGTCATTAACACAGTGCTGGCACACAGCCATTGCTTGCTAGATGTGCAGCTCCCATACCACTGGGGAAGGGAAAGGGGAACAGGAAATTCAGATGCACAGAGGAGAGGCAAGGAATTTAATGACACATTATTCAGCTTATTCTGCCTTCTGGGGCTTATGAGCCCAGTAACCATGTCATATTCCTTATGAATAGCCAGTGAGAACAAAGGTACTCAATACAAAAAGGAATTTTAAAAAAAAGAACATAAAAAGAATGGTTTCCGTATGTGTGTGGACAAAAGGAAGGTCTGTTTGAGATATGAATGCAGGAGAAGAACAAGACTGTCCAGGCTGTTAAACTTCTATTATGATTTTTTTTCCCTTAAATTTACCATCGATTTAATAGCATCCTTTCACAATACTTCAGTGCTAAACGCGAGACTTACCCCACTAAATGGGGAACAGAACTCACGTTTAAAGAGACTCATGTATTCACCTACTGAAAAGCATCTCCTCCTTCCTCACAACTATGGGCCTGTTCCTTTCCTTGTGCAAAGTGCTTGTCTATGCCAGGAAATTACTACAAAGCTTAGACTGGAATTTACAGCATAGTTGCTAGTTCATACTAATGCCCTAGGTATATACTCTTATTCTACACCAAGAGTGACTTTGTGCTACTTAGCTTAGACCTCTTTAGAAGTTGATTAAATTAAGCCAAAGACATGACTAGTGCAAAATAAAGATTTCCACAGGGAAACAGCGTAGAAGAGCTACTGTGCAATAATCATACTGGGCTATTACTCCATGGAGAAAAGCCTTGAATGAGTGGCAAACACTTCGACGTCTTATTTTTCATAGCATATTAAGTCATTTTAACCAGTATCACAGTTCACACATTTAAAAGGGAAGAGATTTGAATAACATTGCAGTAAAGTCCTTGGTCAAAACAATTTCCTTCTCAATTAGCGATCAGTCTCTCATGATTTAGCATTCTCCTCCTAAGTGACAATTTTGCTGAGGTTTGCTACCTGGGGATGATTTCCTTGTTTTGTATCACAACTACATGTATGTAGCATTTTTTTTAAATATATCGTGGAGCATTTTATTTTATACTTCATGTACAGTATGAGTACAGCAAAGAAGGAATTCTGTATTTTTAAATACCCAATGTTTTATCTAGGTGTCAAACAAAAACATTCCTCTCTCCAATGTTCTCCATCCTTACACTAATTATTCACTTGTTTATACTAAGGCCCCTTCACACAGTTTGCCTTTTGAAGAGATGCATCCATTTGTTCTACCACAGTGGTGTCAAACTCACCTGTGTTCCGGGCCACATCTGGGCCCCAAGGACCCTTGCAGGACAGATCCGGTAGTGGTGGTGGTGGGGCAAGCAATGGTAGTCAGTAAACAGCTGTCATTCACCCTCATACACTGCCAACAGGTGTGTCCCACCAGGTTCTGCAGCTGGGAATCTGGTGTCGGGCCCTGTCCCTGCTTGCCCCACCCACAAAGTCCTGGCCCCTCTGGGAGCTGGGTGGGCCAGATGAAATGGCTCCACAGGCCGCATCTAGCTTGCAGGTTGTAAGTTTAACACCCCTGTTCTACTGTCATTAATGAGGGAAGGTTGGTGCAAACAGACAAGTTCTATGCTGTACCCTGCAGTCCTGATCCTGTAACCAGATCTACATGGACTGAGTCTGGCAACTGAATGGAGCTCCACTGACTTCAAAGACTTGTCTTCTTTCTTGTCTCTGCCTGCCTGGGACCACTGCTGAAGAAATACCACTCACTACCTGTATCATGACTATCCTTAAACAAGAGTTTAGAGTTTACTATGAACTTATGGTTTCAGACATGGCCAATCCACCCATGTCGAAACAGTAAGATGACTGGCATGCATAAAAACTAGGTATATGCCTGAGTATGATTTTTTTTTAAACACCCACCTTCAAATTTAGTAGCAGGTGAGGCAAACTACATCATTTATTTTCTTTGAAGGGGTGCATGAGTGTGCATACAAGTCCATTTTCTTAGCTCATATAATTCAGGAAACTGCTGCATAGAGATTCCCCAACTAAATTCTCAGGTAGATATTACAGAACAAAATTTAATGAGGCCCACTGTGGATTACCAATGATCTTGATGAGACTGGGTGCGCGCGTGTGTGTGCATGTGCGCACTATGACTGCTGATCACAGGACTAATAATGATCACGGCGGATTTTACAAGTTGAATTCTGGTGTTCTACACACTTCTTACACACCTCAAAAGGTACGTACCTGTTCATGTGGGCAGGACCATAGCCACCAATGGCATATATCATTCCATCCAAGACAGCTGCAGCAAAACAACTTCTTGTTTTATTCATTGGTGCAACTGGCTGCCATTCCTTAACCTTTGGAATGTATTTCTCTACTGACTGTAAATATGTCTGCCCATCATAGCCACCCAAGGCATACAGTTCTCCTGCTAGAACGACTACTCCAAGAGTACTGCGGCTCTCATTCATTCTTTTGAGAGACGTCCAGGTATTTGTATCAGGATCCCAGCATTCCACTGAATTTTCATGTTTTCGGTAATTGATGCCTTGACACACATGGGTTGCAATCCCTCCTACCACATATACTTTCTGGTCCAAGACACATATTCCAAATTCATAGCGGGGAATGCTAAGAGGTGCTAGACCAATCCAGGAGTCATTCTGGGGAAAATACATTTCAACACTGGAGAGGAAATAAAAAACAGCAGATTAAATGAGTGCATAGCCCTCTGAAACTTTACTAAATATCATCTGTCATCAAAAATAAGTATTATTTTGGTCAAGATTAAATGTTGTGTTTCTCACACAAGCCTAATGCTCTTTCTGTCTGACTGGGTCTCAAGTGCTACTAATCATGTTCACCTAATTGCCAATTAGGAACACAGCCTCACTGTGTTTGACAGTAGTACACAGTCCCTGCTGCAAAATGCTTACTGTCCAAACAGACAAGCCAGACACAGAGCAGAAAATGAATACAAAGGCAGAATGAACAGTGCAATGGTAGCATGTCATGCAAATACTACAATTTGTTGTGGGGGTTGGTTTAGTTAAGGGATATGCCAAAAGGAAAGCTCAATGAAAATGAAGGAAGGATAATGGGGAAGAGAGTAAGAGGGGCAGATGTGTATAAAACATACATGAAAGATTTGATGAGTGTGATTGTGAAACTTCCTTTTAAAAATAAACCTATTTAGAATGAAAATAGTAAAGAATGACAAACATGTTCAGGATTAATGTATTTAGGTAGTTTAAGTGTAATATTAAGCAGTCATGCTTGCTGCTAGCACTATGAAGAAATCCAGCCATCAATGTGATGGAAGTTATTGATCAAGGATCTGGAACCACAGCTCACTGAAGAGCTAAACCACATTTTGAAAGCAGTAGGCTCTTCTGAAAATTTAGTGAGACTGTTTTCTTGTTTCAGTTGTTTCAAGTAGCTTATAGGAACATAAGAAGTGTCAGACTGGGTCAGACCAATGGTTGTTCTAGCCCAGTGTCCTGCCTGAGACAGTGGCAGAAGTGGATGCTATACCGGAGGGGTGTCACACTCATCTGGCCTGATGAGTAGCATGGAGCTGATCCACAGCCCAGCTCAGGCCTACGAACCCTCCTTCTACTGCCTCATCCAGCACAGGTGGCACCCATTCAGGCCAGTCCAGGATGCTGACTCCCTGAGGCAGTGCAGCCTGGGACCCAGCCCTAGTAGGCAGCATGGGCAGCACCCCAGGGAGCAGCATAGCACGGAACCCAGCCTCAGCAGGTTGCCCCTGGCTGCACTGCTCATGCTGCTTATTGGGGCGCATGGAGCACAGTCTGGGACCGGTCCCAGCAAGTGGTGCAGATCAGGACCTAGCCCAAACAAGTGCTGCAAGTTCTAGGCACCCAGGGGTTGGATAATAGGGCTCTACAGGCCAAATCTGGCCCACAGACTTTATGTTTGACACCCTTGCTATACAGGGAGAATACCAAAATGGACATCTCTAGAGTGATCTATCCCCTATTCAATATTTCAAAGCTAGTCTGGGAAACTCAGGGTCAGTTCTTGACCCCAAATAGACTTCAGTGTACTCAGGAAGGTTTCCCCAGACCTTTGTTTCCAGGACAGCCACAGAGAACAAGCATCGAGCATCCTACATCTCAGAAAGAACACAAACAAAAAGGTTCAACTCAAGAGGGTGATAAAAGATACAACAGCAAACATTCAGCTTTGCTATTCTCTGCAGGAGAAAGCATTCAATGCTGTAGACCAGCACAGTGGCAATTTCAGTTACCTACTCCTGGATGAGATTTGTCCTTACTCTTCCCCTCATCCATTCATCTTGAATAGATATGGGAGCAGGGTAAGCTTTGTATATCATGACACAATGTTTAAAGTCCTTGATTTTAAACTGCAGCAGAAGAGAGGCAAATACAAATAAAAACTCAATGAAGCATACTCCCTGTTACAGAACATTTACTAAATGTTCAAGTGTAATAGAAATCCACTGATTTCTACATGTATTAGGAAAGGCTTTTTTTCTTTTTCTTTTAAAGAAGCGGACATCACTGGGACTTTGCAAAACAGCCCCAGATTATTAAGAGGAGACATATGTTTGACATTCCTGCTGTACAAGGAGAACCAGATAGCTCTAGAGCAGGGGCGAGCAATTATTTTGGGCAGAGGGCCACTTACTGAGTTTTGGCAAGCCATTGAGGGCTGCATGACACGCAGCCCAGGGCAGATTAATATTAATTTTCTAAAATTTTTAGGGGCCCCGTAGGCCGGACAGAATGGCCTGGCAGGTCGCATCTGGCCCCCGGGCCACATTTTGCCCACCCCTGCTCTAGAGTGACCGCTCCACCATTCAACACCCTCCTTGGACTGAACAGAAAATTACTATGAAACATTAAATGTCTTAATTTTTTTAAACCAAAAACCTTACTATTCCTAGCTTTACAACTCTGTATTCTGCTGTTTTGAATTTATCATTTTGATAAAGGAAAACTAAGTTTTACCCAATCAAATATGGCAAAATTAAGAAAATCTTAATGTGAACACATGTAGGGCATGTCTACATGTGAAAAACTCTGGTGCATATTGTGCCTACTGCTCCCAGGTGCCAGGTTTACACATGTGCCCAGGACTGCAACGCACTGAGCTGGGTTGGAGCAGTAAAAGGCCCAATCCTTGTGGCAGCGCAGCCCTGGCCCCTCCCCTGCTGTCTGCAATGAGCCAGGCTAAGGCTTTGCAGACCTCAGTGAAGTGGCTTACAGCCTCCCCACTGCCTGCTGCGAACAGCCTTGGCTCTGAGCATGCCCCTGCCACCTGCCACAGAGCCTGAGCTACTTACAGCAGGTGGTGGGAATGCTGCAAGCTGCTGCACTGAGGTCTGCAGAGCTCTGGCCCGGCTCACTGCTGATACTGGGCGCACATGCATCTCTGGGTGGATGGCAGGGAAGGGGCTGGGGTCTACGCTGCCACAACAAGGATCGGGCCCCTTGTGGCTCCCCCACCACCCACCCCTGGCATGCCAACATCTTATATGATGAGGTTGGCGTGTTATTGGCACTCTGCCCAAAAATGTTGCCGACCCCTGATCTAAACACTTCTGCTTCAACAAAAGCACGAGTAGTTCAGCCTAGCGTAGTGTAAGATTCTTTTACGCTATTAAAAAGGACATGCTGTCAACCTCAAAAAAACCTATTTATCTGACTATTTTAATTCAGTGCCACAAATAATACCAAACAATAAGAGGATCAGGGAAAAGAAAAGGGGTTTTTTCTACTTATACAGATTTTGTGCATCAGACAGATACACCCCTAAAAAGTGCAATAGAGATTCTGATTATTAGAGTCTATTCTCAGAGTGACCTGGAACAACCTCTTTGCTACCTAATGTGTAGCATGAAAGAGAATAAAAGGGGGAGGGAAAAGGAATTGTTTGTTTGCTTCCTCAGCTGAGGACAGAAAGCCTTGCTTAATGGCTATAAGGGCTGTAGTGTTGATACAGTTGTAAGCAATCACTAAAAGATGATACTGGTATTCATGTTCCCTACCTGGCACATAGCCGAGCACACCCGTCTTCCCTTAAGCTAAAAAATTATAAGAGCTGATGGCCCTGCATTATCTTCCGCACTCCTTGCCACCAGCATCCTTTGGCTCAATCTAGCTTTGTGACTTGAAGCCTATTTGGTGCATACAGAATTTTTAGATTTCAGTGTCATGCCTCTAATAAGCTGTACTGACATGAGCATGACAGGATCCAGCACATCACAAGCTTTACAATACTCTCAACTCTTCTTGAATTTTCAGAGACGCCAAATGCCACTGCTCTGATCTCTGAACTATCCCACTACCAAATTAAAGTTCCTTCTCTGTAATTTGGAGGCAATAAAAGTCCTAGTGTGAAGGATTCTACTGAAGCAAGTTTTATTCTCCCCACTTAATCAAGGCCGATGCTCGAGGAGGGCAGAGAAAGCACTTCAAAGACATCCCCGAGGCCAACTTGAAAAAAAAGCAAAATTAACATCAACTTGTGGGAGACCATTGCCCCGGGCTGCCCCAAATGGAAGAAGTCTGCTGCAAGGATCTCAGTACTTTGAAATCTTACACTGACAACAGGAGTTGGAAAAGCAGAAGTGGCAGAAACAGAACATCACGGACTGAATCAAGAACCTAAAGCCGCCCACCCCACATGAAAATAGGGGCCTGAGTTGCAAGAGAGTCTCTTGATCCCAGATCAGCCTCGTTAGCCATCTTTGGACCCACAGACAAGACAACTATGGAAGACAATCATCCTTAGTGGCAAGGGATTCCCCAATGATGATGATTATGAGTCCTAGATTTAAATACTCCACTTAATTCTCTGAACTTGACAAGACTCCCTATTACAGTATTCTCTAACCTCATTCTCAGAGGCACCAAAACTTTTTTGCCAACAGAGCACAAGCATGAAGACTTTCAGCCTCAATGGTTTTAAGATAATAAAACCTGGAGTCTGTAGCAGAGAATATAAACCTATGTTATAATCAAGGACTTCAGTCAGTCTTATTCATACATTTCTTGTATAGAATTGTAAGTCAAAATTTTCTTCATGAGATAAAGTAGTGGGGTACAAAAGCCTGCCTCTAGGTGACATTTCTATAGTTCTGGCAACCTAGGGAGGTAACTGAAAGGAAAATAAATGCAATATTGTTGTGAAAACCCAGAAAAGAAATCCAGGTAAAAACAGAGTGAGAATAGTCAGGTTACTAACAAATTTCACGTTTGTCTTTAGCGCGTGTTAAAGCAGGTGCGTACTAACATGGTGCTCCACCTTTGTTAATGAAGCTACACTGCTTCAGATACTAGTTTCATAGAAGTAGGGTCGTAGGGGATCTGAGCAGATCATCTAGTCCAACCCCCTGCCCTGGGCAGGAATGAATACAGGGCTCTTATGACCCCTACTAAGTTTAAGCTCAGATGACGCCAGCTAAGAACTAGCTAACTAGAATTAGCTCAGGTGGGTGTCTGTTTGGTACTACATTGTGTAGTAAAGACATAGCCTCAGTTGCACAAACACAGCAGTTCCCAACACAAAGTCTGTTTTAACCCTGATCAGGAAGGTTATAACCAGGCAAGCCCGCTAGCATCACTCAAACAGTTTAAATTTTACTGCTCCTTACCTCTCCAAGCACGCAAACAGTCCAGCTTTTCCTCCTACAGCACAAAGAACTTTAGGAGCACAACGAGGCCTTGTCATCAGCACAGTCTGATGGGAAAGTCTGTGTTCAGGCATGAAATGGTATTTCAGGGCTTCATTTAGTAGATGTTTACAAGTATGGTCATCTCGAATAAGATGGTTTGCTTCATACAATCTAGTAAGAAACTTAACGCTCAGCAGTGGTAATCGGACAGAGTGTAGAAGCTGTGCTAAGTATTTCTGCCGTTCCTGCACATCGTACTTGATCCAAGATTCTAGTGCGTAAAAGACCGTCTCTTCTGTGACAACGTTCAAACAGTCATTGGAAACAATTTCATCTAATTCAGAATGTGTCAGCTCAAAAAACTCTTCAGTCTGACAAACATCTTCAAAGTTTTGACAAATGTATTTGTTAGCAGCCAAGTAGAGGTCATGGCAGCCGTACGTCTCTGCAAAACGAGAAATCCCAATGCAATTGCCAGGATCAAGCTGGCTTTCAAGAAATGTGCAGCATTCCTTCAGTACAAGTTTGATCTGGAGAAGATTTGCAGCTGGAAGAAGCGACTCAACAGTGTCCTGCGAGATGAATACAGTTCCCGTGTACGCATACTCAACTATGGCCTGCAGTGCTGCCTCATCGATGTACTGGAACTCGACCTCAGAGTTCTCCTTCTCTGAAAGATTTCCAGTGAACATGGCTTTGAAATATGGGCTGATGCTGGCAAGCACCACTTTGTGGGCATGGATCTTGACATCGCCAACTCTCAGGATAATGTCACAGAGCTCGTGATGTTGGCGAAGAAGATTCAAGCCCTGCAAAAGCTGTTCAGAATGCAAGTGGGTTAAGTTGGCAAGCATGTAGGCTGGAGACGACTGGTCCATCTGTGACAAACAAAATTTCAAATGCATTATTAAAGCTTTTATTTTAAGGGTCACAATTACTTACTCAATTATTTAGAACATAACAACAATAAAAAAATCTATTTTTCATAATTTATTCTGTTACTTTAATGGGTGTATCGTATTCAACTGAAGAAAATCAACCAAGACTATTTTGCTTTTGACTTCTCTTGATCTAGCAAATGCTTTTCTTAGGCGAGTTAAAATCAGAGACATTCTTATTAAATACTTGTTCCTTAAAAAGTATCTCTTTATAAAATCTGAAATTTGTGCCCAAAATACCTGATAATATCTTTAAAACAAAATCCTGTCTCAAAAATATTCTTGGGAGTTGCAGCAGTTGGAATTAAATAATGTAGAGACCGTGCTGATTTCAGAAAGTATGAACACAAGGTAACAACACACAGTACAATGTCAGCTTGATGCACAACTGCCCCAGTTTAAAGAAACCTGCTTACAACTTCCATCTGAATGCTTCAAGCTGTGGGTCAAGGAGCCATGCTGATAATGCTCTTTAATGAATAGGGAGCAGAACTTGTGGAGAAAACAATTACTACATACACATGTCCTTGGAGGGCCATGAACTCTTCAAAACTGAAGATTCACTGTGAGGTTCAAATTTTCCTCCTTTCTTCTCAGGATTACTTTGCAGGGGAGATTAATCAATTATTTAGGTTTAGGGATGGCAATGAAGAATAGAAGTACTTAGGTACAAAAACAAATCGTAATAGTTTAAAAAAAGTTAAGTTGCTTGCTTAGTTCTGGAAACTTATTTCAAATTATTGTTATGATAGATGTATAAAAGCTCAGAAGAATAATATTATTTATGCTAAAACTATGTTCTTTATATCTACTTAAAATACAAGCACTTCAATCTCTTTTTTGAGTGGAATTCTTTTTTGTAATTATTCGTAGTACGTAGACCAGAGTCAGCTCTTTTGCATACTATTTAATTGCAGCGGAATTATTAAATTTGTTGGGGAGGGAAGTGTCAAGATCCTGGAAACTGAGATGACAGAGTTCTTTCAACAAAGGACACTGCGCCCATGATTTATGAAATAAAAATGTATTGGCTTCTCATTTGTTTAACTGACTATAATGAACTGCACAAATTCACTTCCTGCAACCTATTATTAAAAAAAAGTTAGATTTTGTATTCAGTCGCATTCTCTTCACCCTTTTAATAGGTCCTTAATTGACACCTAATTTGCAGAGCAGTGTATCTGCAAAGTACTGGATCTGGCAGGAGACAATCACCTGCCAGAACCTAAATATAGATTATCATCATAACTGACAAAGAGGTGAAGAGTTACAAGCGCAGTAAAAATACTCGTCTATTGGAAAATACACAAGTTCATGCCTTTCCTTTTATAGCCTTGTCAGCTCTCCCTCATTTAGAAAAAAGGAAAAATACCTTTCCCCAGACTTCTGAATACAAGATGTTAGGGATGGAAATGAGCACCTAAACTGCTTTTCTCAGATTATTGCTTTTGAATTTGTCTTTGATTTGATTTAGTGTTTTTTTTAATAATACAGAAGAGTGAGTGGATTAATGAAGAGCATATTGAAAGAAGAGACAGTTGTCAGAACCCAGAAACAGATCCTGCAAACACCTGTGCATGAGTTTGAAACCTTCAAAATTAAATGCGTGTTTACCAGTTATAACCAAAACGGTCTCTACCACATGAACAACAGTGCACAAAAATGTGAAGTCACAGCCCATGCATAGTTTTGTCATACCATCAGTCATGAAACCTGGAAACAGGCACATTCAGCAACTTCAGAGATATGCCTCATACCTTGGATTTACCTAAGCGTTACTGTTCCTATAATTTACGATATAAAGATTAACTACATGTTCCTATAAACCACATAAATGAATCATTGAGTCCCAACTCTTGTGATAACTTGGTATGATAAAAAAAACTAGTGTTAGAACTAAAGCACAACAGTAGCAATAAAATTATTGTTAAAAAACTCAGGGGTTATTCTGATAAGCTAGTTCTAAACTCATTTAATATAGAAAATCACCTTTTCATGAGTGACATTATGTAATACCTCAGTAATCAAAGAAGTAGGTTTAAAACCTAAGAAAAGGAAGTTCCTTTCCACACCATGTGTAATCAACTTGTGGGACTTGGTGCCACTAGATGTTGTAGAGGCTAGTGGTGCACCAATAAATATTTTTTTGGCAAATTATTAACCAGCCCTATCAGCTGATACCAATCCCGATAGTCGACATGCATCTTGGAGAGCAGCATCCTACTGGTAAGTCTGCAGGGGGTAAAAGGCATGGGGCAGATTGAGGCCCCCACAGTAAGGGAGGGAATGGGTCTGCGGAAGGTGCTGCCCAGCTGGCGTTAGGGCAGGATGTGGAACAGAGCTACAGGCAGCTTGTCCGGGGGCATGTGGGTAGCTCCTTGCCGCTGTTCACACCCCTGGGGAAGGCATGGGGGGCACGCACTCCCCAGATTTGTGCACTGGGTGAGGGCAGACTGCCTGCTCCGGGGTCAGGGCCTGTGCTACCCTCTTCTGGGGCTGGGGGGGAGGGGGAAGGCTGGGCCAGGGCTGTGTTTGGGGCAGAAAGGCAGGATGGGCAGCAGCAGTACTGGGAGGGGGAGGCTACAGGTGGTGATTTGATTTGGAAGAGATTTGGTGCAATTCGGTGGCTTAATTTCCAAATCTGAATGGAATCAGGGGACCAATTTAAAGTTCTGGATCGATTCAAAGCTCTCTGAATCTTCAGGAAAGATTTGGAG
>NW_017728958.1:276182-279356 GCF_001723915.1 Gavialis gangeticus
GGTGGGTTACTGCAACCCCCAAATTCACCATAGTCCCCTCTCCCAGTGCCACTACTGCCTACCCTGAGTGCAGCCCCCACCCAGTCCCTCTGCCGGGAAGAGGCCAATGCAACCCCTGGCCCTGAGCCTGCAACAGGCATCTCCCATCCCTCCCCCACCATGCCTGGGCAGCCCCAGCCCACTCCACTCCACTTGCACCCCCCACACCCCTTCTCCCACGTAGACTTACTGGCAAGGTGCTGCTCTCCAAGCTGCCGGGCTGCATTCCTGGCTGTGTTCATGCTGCTGTGCACATGCACAAAGCATTTATCGGTGACATTAATTGGCTACATTGGCCAAAGAAAGCCAATTGCCGATAACATTGATTTTCCTTTTATTGGTGCCAATACGATATGGACTAATACAACGGTACAGCTATAGTAGGGGCCAATGATTTAATCAGGTTCAAAAGATAATTAGATAAATTCATGCAGGAATGAGAGTAGGGCTGCAACCTCTAGGAAGAGGAGAAAGGTAAAGGACAGACCATCGAATCCTTCAGCCGTCCAACTGAGATCAACCTTCAACTGGATGTACTTAAGTGCTTCACTGCATTTAGCTTTACATTTCTGGAGCAACAACAATGGTAACACCTGAAACATTACTTTGCTGTCTGCTACTAATCACCATGCCAAATTACCTACACCAAAAACTGTCACCCCTCATATTACTGTTTCACTGCACACACTACTTAATTTTCTTCCAGCTCTGATACAGATCACAACATGCAAAAGGGAATATGCAACAAATAAGCCACCATCTCAGGCAAGCTTCAGCTTACCTGTCACTCCCTGGAGATGCACAGCTCTGGGAAACATGCTAGAGCGATATCTACGGGGCTTTCAGAAACTACAGCTGTACAAATAATAAATGCATCACCATCCTTGTGCATCTTTAGATTTGTTGGAAGCAGACTAATGACCCGTTCCATGACTAGCACAGGACGTTAAAGATGTGATCGTCTTGGTCACCTCCGGGCACAGGCGACTGGTAGGGGAGGCATGCGTCTCCCCCGAGATGGGCCCCCAACTTGGTACCACTCAGGACAAGGCAGTTTTTTTTGCTGCGCAAGCCAGTGGTGTGTTGGAGGAGGGCACTAAGCTGCACAGAAATATAGGAATGGATATGGGACTTCTGGGCCACCCCTGGGTCCACCCACAAATTGTGGCCCCCAGACTCAGGAGGCACCAGTCACCGCTGCCTCCAGGGCTTGACTTTAGGATCATTCTTAAAAACAATGTTGAAGACCTGGCTCCGGAAAAAGGTGCTGCTCTCTGTGAGGCAGCTGTTACTAACACAGCGATTCTCCAGCAGGCTCTTACAGCACCCTGGGGCACCTGGAGATGCCTTCAAGGATGCGGCAGGGTGCCACATAAGTGTTAGCCTTATGTGCCATGCAAACAGGATTCACAAGAGAAACCCAGAAACGTCAAGTCAGAATCCAAAGTGTCCAAACCTATGTGTTCAAGCTTATATAGGCAGTCCTCGACTTACAACGTTTTCAGTTATGTTTCGCACTTACAACGTTTATAAATTGACGCCCTGTTTCAACTTTATGATGTTAGGTTCGACTTTACAATGCTTGATCCGATGCCACACTGACTAACAAGTTTTGTGCCACTCATCTCCCTGGAGAACATCTGTCCAAATTTCCTTGGACACTTTCTTTAAGAAGCAGACAAGACTCCAGAAAAACCTGTGGCCAGGACTCCTGAGAAGACTCCAGCCAAGAGCCCTTCAAAAAGTTCAGCAAAGTCACCTCAAAGAAGTCCTTCCAAATCAATATGATTGTTACTTACAATATAAATACATTAGTGTAGCTATATTACTCACCTATAATTGATTAAGTACAACATTCTGGGTTATTTTTGGTGAAAATAGGGTATTGGGCCTTGGATCAGGAACCAAACCTCCCATTTATAACATTGTCTCCTATGGGAAAAATCGGTTCCAACGTTTCAACTTAAGATACAGTTTTTGTGTCGTAAGTCTGAGGACTGCCTGCCTGTAAGTACATCGGGGGATGGATCAGGAACCGGGTGCCCCATGGAGGTTGAATGGTCACAAACCTCTGGAAAACCGTTTTAGGCCAGACATAAGGAAACGCTTCTTTACCATCCAAATCTGCAGAGTCTGGACCAGACTCCCCCCTGGGAAGTGGTGCAAGCACTGACTCTGGACACCTTTCAGAAATGCTCAGATGCTCACCTGGCCGGGGTCCTCTGACCCCGCTGATGTCCTGCCACTCGGGCAGGGGGGCTGGCCCTGACACTCTTGCAAGGGCCCTCATAGCCCCAGCATCTATGAAATCGATGAAGACGGATGCAGAGAAGTGGGAAGGCAAGGTCGTTTACTCCAGTTTCTCAACCCAAAAGTGAGACTACAAGAAGGGGCGGCAAACAACGCATTTTAAAAAGGGGATCTCCTTTCAAGGAGAAAAACGTGGGGTGGCTTTCCCTTCGCAGGGGGAAGCTCTGCCAGACCCACCCCTCCCCTCACACTGAGGGGTCGGGAGTGAGGGGCCTGGTCCAAAACCGGATGAGAGCCGCTGCTCCAGCCCAGCCCCTGCCCGAGGCAACCCCCCTCAAGGGGCAGAGCCGTGCCCCCCGCGGGTGCCGGGTCCGGCCTCACCTGGGTCACGGGGGCGACACCAAAGCCCGCGGCGGCGGCCTCAGGCGCCTCCTGTCAGCCAAGCAGCAACAAAACAACGGCCCTGCGTCACTTCCGGCCGCGCCATCTCTTTCCCCTCCTTCCCCGCTCCCAGACGCCCCCACGTCGCACGGGAAACTACCCCTCCCAGCAGGCCTCGCGCCGAACCCGCGCCGCCATTCGGAACGGGCAAATGGTTCCGTCCTCCTCCCCCCCTGCTTTCTGATTGGCGGGGTACTCTTGGTCGCTGCCGCGCAGGCCCTAAGGTGAGGGGGGAGGGGCGGTCCCTGGAGACGGCGATGCGTTGCCCTCGGCACCGCCGTTCCCGCCGTCGCTTCCACCTGACGGGCTCGGTGTCGGGCTCCCATGGCCGCCGCGCTCGCCCTCCGCCTCCCTTTTCCCCCGCGGGCGGGCAGCATGGAGGGCAGTGAGCGCGGCGCTGCGGGGGACGCGCTGCTGCAGCGGCTGCTGGACGGCGCTGAGGCC
>NW_017728958.1:279604-283669 GCF_001723915.1 Gavialis gangeticus
CTGGACCACGACGACTACCGGCGGCGCGCGCAGGCCGTGGAGGAGCTGCGGCAGGTGCTGGCAGATGCGCCGGCCTCGGCGCTGGCCGCCGTGCCCGCCACCGCCTTGCTGGGCCTCGTCAGCTTCCTCTACACGCTGCTGGACGACGCCAATTTCAAGGTGGTGCTGGGTGCCCTGCAGGTCTCGCACCTGCTGGCCCACCGCCTGGGCGCCCGGGCCGAGGCACTGCTGGGCCCGCTGGTGGCGGCAGCCGCCAAGGTACTGGGCGACAACAAGCTGGCCATCCGGCAGGAGTACCGGCGCCTGCTGCTGCGCCTCATGAAGGCGGCGGGGCCGCAGCGAGTGCTGGCCCTGCTGCTGCGGCCCGAGCACCTGTGCCACAAGAACTCCAAGGTGCGCGAAGAGGTGCTGAACGTCTGCATCGGGGCGCTGCTGGCCCACCCCGCCCGTGACTTCGACTTGCCACAGCTGGCAGCTGGCTTGGCACCCGCCCTGGTGGATGGTAAGCGCCGGGTGCGCCATGCCGCCCTGGAGGCCTTTGCTGTGCTGGCCTCAGCCATGGGGCCAGGCAATGCTGAGCTCCTCTTCAAGGCGGTGGACTCTGTGGAGCTGCAGGAGGATGGGGATGGTGTGATGCACGCTGTGCAGGCCCGACTAGCCAGGAAGACCTTGCCCAAGCTGACGGAGCAGGGGTTCGTGGAGTATGCGGTGCCCCTGCCGTCCTCGGCCCACGGGCGGGCATCCCACCTGCCCCCTGGCGCTGACACGGATTGGTTGTTGGCAGGCAACAGGACTCAGAGCGCACACAGTTACTGTGGGGATTGTGCGAGGGGGGAGGTGGCGCCAAACTCGGGCGCGCACAGCGTGTACACTGATCAGGGGACATGTCCCCGAAGAGTCTTAAGTGCAGGGAAAGGGAAAAACAAGCTGCCTTGGGAAAACGAGCATGCCGGCTCAGGAAACAAGGCACCTCTTGTAAAAGGTGTTGAGCAGGTAGGTGCCCTCTTCGCTCACTTAATGAGGGGGGCGGCTGTTTGTTTCTGTGAAGGGCCTGCCACGTCAGGGCACGAGAAATTAAATGGATGGCGTTAGCAGTAAGATGCTTTTATTTCACAGATGAGAGAACTGACCTGAGGAAGTCAAGTGTGTTGCAGAAAGTCAAGTGCAGTCGGTGGCAGACAGAGGAGTGGGCAAAACTTCTGTGTCATGCCAAAAAAAAAAGTCAAACTTCGAATGTCTTTCTTCCAAGGGCAAAGAGTTAATATTAGGGGGAAACTTCCATTTTCCATCTATGTGAAAAGCAAGGGCCTTCCTGGTGATTTATGTGTTGAACAGTATAGTTGGGAGAGAAGTTAGACAGGCTTTTATGTCTGAAAGCTTGTCTTGCCTCTCTCCCAACTGTACTGTTGATCCAATAAAAGTTATTGCCAAAAACCCCTCTGCTTCTCATGTCCTGGACTATGATGGCTACAGTTTCCATCAAAGCACAGAAGCCTGTGTGTGTATAAGCTGTAAAGGGAATGTCTGAGATCCTCTGGTGGAAGGGAAATGGTTTTGATTATGGCTGTGTACAGAGCTTGGGAGTACTTCTGTAGCTTTTGCTTTTGACAGAGTGGTGAACTGTAGTATCACGCTAAATACTTGGGCTGGATCACTTGAATGGCATTTGGCTCGGAGTCTCCCTTAGTGGGAAAAGTTTAGGTCAAGGTTACATGTTCTTGGTAACCCCAGCCTCAGTTTGACCACTTTTCATAGAGTCATCTCTGAGGGTGAGTTTAACCCCCACAAATTACTCTTGTCCAAGATCATTTCAGTCCTTTAATCTCTTACTAGATAACATTTTCTTTACACAACAGGAATGTGGTGGGTGTTCTTGCAAACTGAACCCTTCTGCTAAGACCTTATTAATTAAAAACCTGTTCAAGTGTGGTTTGTTCTCCAAACAAATAACTCAGATTTTCTAACAATCAAGATGTGATTTAGAGAATTATTCAATTAAAAAAACCTCAAGTCACACTTAGAAGCAGTACTTACGTAATTGAGAACTAAGGAAGTGCAGGTATCTAAACTCTCTACATTCTTGTGCTTCTGTCCCAAGTGCATGCCCTTCTGTCATGCTCCATTTGTATGGGCAGCATATGAGCAATGCACTGGGAGTGCTGCCTGTGCTGCTGTTGCTGCACTTAATTAAGTGCCTGTTCCCTGAAGACCTTGATGTTGTAGAAAGAATGACCACAGGACTTGGTTTGGTGATAAAGGCCCTGCCAAGTTGATTACCTGTGAAGCATGTCTTTGCTAATGTACATGACCAATGGGTTACAAGGTGCTGGCCCTGGAGGCTTGTGTGAAGGTGCAGGTACAACATGCATTTTGCGTCCCTGAGGTCAATGTGCAGTTCCAAGGGGTTTCCGAGTTCTCCTTTTGTGCAGTGATCACAGCAAAATCTGTATGTCGTACACATCCTGTTCTTTGTATTTGCACTGTATTACCAAGGTCCTCCTACTCCATGTGCAAAGCATCCTTCTCATTGTACATCCCACTGTAATCTCGTGTGTTTTAGACTATCCAGTACCAACCTTGTTACTTAATAAATCTGCACAACCAAATCATGTTCAGGAAATTCACGTTCATAGATAATTTAAACTTGTGTAAGCAGTTTGTGTATGGGGCACAGCTCCAGTGAGGACTGCACCCCCTAATTAAACCTCTGTACATAATGGAACCCCTGAGAACTTTAAGGAATTAGGGTCTCCCATGTGCCTGTATCTTTATATGAAGTGATTTTTAGGTCTCATAAAACTTTCAGACTGGCAGTACCAGGCACAGAAGTCCTGTGTTTATCCACAGGGCAGATATAGTTCAGATAACCACTTTGCTGATTTGCAGGTACCATCTCTGTGGATAAGAATGTCGTTAACTTTTGATTTTCATCATCATTTCTAAGATAACTAGCAATTAATGCAGATTGAGACGATGATGGCTAATTGCAAGTGTGCCACTGGTAAGCCATAACATACAACTTGGTTTAGTTTACAATATAGTGATAATTTTGATTTCTTTAATGGGCATTGTCAGTTCAAGAGACTGACCTCTCCATGACCTCATAATTGGTTGCTGTGAATACAGTTCTAAAACTTTTTAAGTGTGTGTGTTCTTTCAAGAGTGGCCATATTGGATTCCTGTATGTTGATATGATTTCCAACACAGGGCTCCACTTGCAAAACAGTGGGGAAAAGTAGCCATGTTGATGGCAGTTAAGACTAAAGGTTTCTGTTCAACCACAGAGCTGGTAAATGTGGTCAAGAATGGTGTCAGTTCCCTGTACACTGCCACTGTTAACCTGTCTCATTTGATTTGGAGAAACAACTCAGTGGGGAGAGAATAATTTAGTAATTTATTCTTCAATATCCATGGCCTCTTTGATGTGACTTTTGAAGAGGTGGCCACGTGTGATCTGGACACATACCTGTAAAGGCCTAGTTGAGACTAAACTGTCTGGAAAACAACAGAAATACCAACTAGCTTTTTAGAGTACTCTTACTTGGGCATGGACAAAATATGGCCCATGGGCTGGATATGAGCCACCAAAAGATTCTTTCTGGCCCATATCGGGTCCCTTGGCCTTGCCAGGTGCATGGGTCAGCCTGGTCTGTAGTGCATGTGGCCAGTCCCACTGCCCCAGGCACAGAGGTGCCACCGGGCATGGAATGCAGCCTGCCCTATCCCTGGGCAAACCAGGAGCTGTAGTCTATAGGATGGGGGCAGCGTGGTAGCCGGACTTGTCTTCCTAGGAGCCCCCACAGTGGTAGCTTCTGGTTGCTGCTGTCATTGTTGCCGCTGCTGCTGCTTGACCTGGCCCTGCTGCCCAGGCACCCCGACATGTCCACCCAACACTGGGAATACCAGATGGAGTGAGTGGGCAAGTGGGAGAGGTCCCCATTGAGACTGGCCTGGGACACCCCTTCCCCCCCCCGGGGCATGCTTAACTGGGCAGATGGGATTGGGCTGTGGGTGGGTGAGGAGTGACAGCTGGGACAGGATTGTGGTGCAGGTGCAGGGACAGGT
>NW_017728958.1:288669-289175 GCF_001723915.1 Gavialis gangeticus
GGGACACCCCTTCCCCCCCCCCGGGGCATGCTTAACTGGGCAGATGGGATTGGGCTGTGGGTGGGTGAGGAGTGACAGCTGGGACAGGATTGTGGGATGGGAGCGGGAGGAAGCCGATCGTTAAACTAAGGAGAAGCTTCTAGCAGACCACCCTGCCCCGGCTTCTCCTTAGTTTCATAGATTTAGGGTTGGAAGGGACCTAGTAGATCTTCCAGCCCGACCCCCCACCAGGGCAGGAGAACAACAAAACCCCAAAACAAAAACGGGAGTCATGAGTCCAGCCAGGTAGGCATCCGGCCTCTTCTTAAAGAGCCCCAGGGTAGGGGCCAGCACCACTTCCCTTGGGAGTTGGTTCCAGCTCCTAGCCGCCCTAACTGTGAAGTAGTTTTTGCGGATGTCCAATCTATACCTCCTCTCCATCAACTTGTGCCCATTACTCCTTGTTATGCCAGCGGGCGCTAGGGGAAACAGCGTCTCCCCCAAACCCTTCTGGTCCCCCCTAGTGA
>NW_017728958.1:289465-294499 GCF_001723915.1 Gavialis gangeticus
GTCCCGGTCCCTGCACAAGAAAACGGAGGCGAAGAATTGGTTAAAGAGGTCCACTTTCTCCTCTGACGCAACCACCAGATTGCCCAGTTTAACAGTGTCTTGTCTTCTAATCAGGTTCTCCCCAACCCCAGTCTCTTCCCTCTCCCTTCCTGGAAGTGATAAAACCTAGGAAAAGATATTTTTGGAAATCCAGCTAAGTGGTACTATAATGAGCAGGGCCCTTGCAGATAAGTCAAATGACAGCCTTTCAGGGAAATACCAGAGTAGCACAGTAGGGTACCCCTGCATGGTTACCTGTGTAGTAACTAACTGGTGATTACTTTTCCTGTAGAGTCATTAGAATCTGATTGGTTTCTATAGTTATCCAGTGTATAACATGGGTATAAAAGAGGTACCTGTCCTATCACGCTTAGGATAGACTGTAGTCTCTGCACACTCCCGCTCTGCTAGCTGGTCTGAGCAGCCCGTTAGCTCTCTGATTATACGCATTGTGTTGTTTCATTAAGCTTAATAGTACTGCATGTAGCAAGCCAGGGGCAAAGCTGAATTGTTGAGCAGCTGGGTCCCAGGCCTGCACATCTTTTTAAACTATACAAGTCATGTATGTACGGTCAGGGGTTGTCTGTGTATTGAAGTTGCAGCGGGTAACTCTTGCATGTAAATGAGGCTTACCAGAAATAACATGGTGAAAGTTTGGTGAAAAAGTCCACCTACCTTTAGGCTTGTTCCCTAGAATTTTGTAATGTGTTGTGAGTCTAATTCTAAACTCCCATGGGTTGAGGGCTCTTAGTTTCCCTGCAAGACTAGATCATTCCAAAACTGAGTAGAACTCATAAGGAAACCTTTCCCTTTTCAACAAAGCCTTTCCTTTTATATTTAACCTATCAGTCCTAGTTGTGCCATCTTGTGACTTGGTGTGTTCATTTGTTTTTTGCTTACACTTTGAATATATGAAAACTAGAACCTGGTAAAATCTGGCAGAGGTAGCACCTATCTTAGCATGCTAAACTTTGGCACGATTTAAGATTGTTTGTTTGGGGGTGTTTTTAAACGACGAAATTTCTAGTCATTTCATTGTCAAAATGTCATGGTGAGCAAGAAATGAACATTCTGTCTCGCATGAATCTGCAGACAGACTGCTTACAGCTTTGTCAAGGATCAATTTAGTCAAATGAACAGGACTCCGTTTGCTCCCACTACCACCATTTGGTGTTCTGTGGCTAGCATGAAAATTCTTATCCAGAGAGGGGGAGCCAGCTGGACATCTGTAACTGAACCAGTTTAATTAAAAATGAAATGTTTTGTGTTTTTTGCATTCCTAGAGCCATCTGATCCCTTCTGGAAATGCTGTCTGTTCCTGTCTCTTTCCTCAACTCCTTGACTTTATACTGTCTGCTTTTTACTTCCCTTTGTTGTCTTGTGTGGGGCAGTTGGCAGTAATACAGATCAGTGTTATCAGATGTAGTTCTCCCTATGGCAGATGAGTACATGCCCCTTTTTACGTTCTTATCTGAAAGATGGCCGAATAGATAGGAAAAAACCCTTTAACCAGAACTCCCTTTACATTAAAATAGAATTCCTCCCCCATAACTTTGTACTAACATGCCTGAGTACTCTTGGGAATAGGAGTCAGCATTCAAGTTCTGGTGAATTTGAAAATATCACCTCTGATCTGAGAGCAAATAAACAGGTTTCATTTATCAGCTTCTAGTGAGGTGCCATGGTTATGGTTCAATCACTGGAGTCAAAAGTAGTAAATTGGTAACTCCACAATTACAGAATTTGCTAGAGGCATGACAGAATATGGGACCTACTGTTTTCTGTAATGTCTTATTGTTAAACGTAAGACTTCAGAATTATCCTTTAGAAAAACTGCTTTCAGAAACTGTACCCCTTTAAAATGTAGGAGGCTATTAACAAGGCTCCCTGCCCTGCTGCTGTGTCGCCAAAAGCTAGGAAGACTGCAAGAGTAGGCCTAAGGCAAAATGTGGCTGGACTTTTATGTTCATAAATTGTTTAGGCTTTTCTTAATTATAAACAGGTTCTGTAGACATGTGGGGAGCCTGCTGTGATGTGCTGGAAATCCAGTGTGTTGGAGCACAGAAATTGATGCACTCTGGCAGCCTTCGATGTCACATGTGTCAGCATCCCTGCACTGAAAAAATAGCAGTGGGGCACTTTAAACTAAAACACGTTTGAGCTTTAGTTCAAAGCGCCCTGCTGCTATTTGTCAGTGCAGGGATGCTTATGTACGTGACACATGGGTGCTTTTAACTGGCATGGCTTGCTCATTAAAGTGCCTGGTGCTGCATGCCAAACCACATTTTAAAAATGCCCTGAAAGGTTAGTCTGATCGACAAGAGTGCAGAATAGATAGCTTTACTTAAACTTGTATTGTTAAATCATTCCCCAGTCCTTGGTCTGTTCTTATCCCCCATTGCTTGGTGCAGGTGAGCTCTTTGGGCAGTTACCATTTTTACTTCTTTCTGGGCTGGCACAGTGGGATCTCATTCTGTAAAGGCTTTCTTGTTACCACTGCAGAGTAATAAAATATTTATATCATACACATGCTGTAGGGCATTTCCAGTTTTGATGCAAATTGGGGGACAATTTTTAGTGCAAATGCATGTATGTATTTCTTTCAAGGCTGACTTTGTTGATTCATCTGTTTGCTGTATTTGAGGACACTTTCTGTTAACTGAAAGATGGCTGGCAATGGTGCTGTAGAATGACAATCTCAGGACTGTGGATACCTGAAAAGAAGAGGTTTGCATTAAATAGTTTCAAATTTTGATCTTTTTACAAAATAAAATTGACAAACTACAAAACTGAAGTCAAAACACAAGAAAACCTTTCTAGTTGTTGACCTTATTGTGCAAATATAACATGTAATTATTAATTTAGAAACATTCCTTTGCGCTGAATTTGTTAAAAATTAACTTTGAGTCATTCGGGTACTGAAAGAACTCATGGAATCAGCTTAATGGTTACAGATCAGCAGCATCATTTTGAGAGACTGTCTAGTTATTGGTAAAGTCTACACAAGGCTTTGAAAAATGTATGATGAGTTCTGAAGTTAAAACCTGTAAGCTAGTATGAATTAATTAGTAAGTTTGTAAAGCCCTGTATAGATGGGACATTGCCTTTGGCTGGTCTAAACATAAATTGCCTGCCTTTATAACTTATATAGTTTAAGTAAACTGATCTCTTTTTGTGTAGACCCTTGCATTGCTTTAAAAATAATTTAAAAAGCTTTATTTATTTTTTAAAAACTAGTTTTACCTTGTGTCTGTAAAGTTATAGGTCCAAGCTAAACTTTTTTCTGAGCTGGGTTCATGCTAATAAGCATGTTAGTATGTGTGGTGTATCAGTTTAATTGATATAAAAAGCACCTTTTACATTATCTATAAAACTTTGGCTATAGCTACACAGCAAAAAAAAAGATGAGACTGTAGAACAGGCAGATGTACCTGGTACTCACTTCAGCCCAGCTGTCACACGGAGCAACAGCAGAGATGCAGCAGTACTGGCTTCAGTATGGGCTAGCATCTGGAGTTGATAGGTAGAAGCCCCAGAGGATTTATATCCTGGAGGAAGGGCTTAAAAACAGTGTGTCTGGGGGCCTAAAGCAGAGAGCTGGCAGGTCTTCTAAAACCACATGCTCTGTGGGAAGCCACCAAGGATGGTAGCTGAGCTGTGTCCACTTGTTGAAGCTACTTGCATGACATGGAGCAGGGATTAACTCTCCTGAGCAAAATTGTACAGCTGGCTTCAGAGCAGTGATGGAGCTCTGTACAAAATGGGAAACTCTTGGAAATCCCTAAATGGAGGTGAGGAGACAGTCTGGAAGTATGTTATGTGGTTTCTGAAGAACATCAGCAATAGCTGTTGTATTTGAAATTCTTCTGTGTTAACCATATTCCTGCATACAGCCATATAACTCGGTTTCAAAGCACAATGGTAAGTATTATGGATTTCTTATTTAATAAAGGATTTATGCACTCAGCTACTTAATCTCGGTTTCATTTTTCCTGACAAATTACACTCCAAAAATCAAGAATTGGGATATGAAAGGAGTCATGATCAGGATGGAGCTGCTCCATAGGACATAGGTTTTTTATCTACAGTAGTCAATTATCCGGAATAATTGATGTCGCCATCCTTTCTAGGTAATCAAGTTTTCAAGGTAAGCACTTCAGTATGAAGTGCTGAAAACTATAATTACTGTAGAGCAAATATTGAAAACAGAGAAATGTATGACTATTTTAAAATTTCCAACCACTAGTGAATAAAAAAACCCACACGGTTCCCTTGCTGACGAGCAGAATCCAGGTATGGGTTGACAGTTTTCTTAATACAAAACCTTCTACTTAATTGACTTTCCAGATAATTGACACTCTCTCTTTTCTGAAAGCAAGAGTTACGTTTGCTAAACTTGACTGTTGCCTGAGCTGGAACTGTGCAGTTAAAGCCGTGCTTTCCAACCAGTCAGCCATGTGCATTTTTAATGCCTGCAGGGCAGATTGCGTTTTTGACCCCTCTGGGGGCCTGCGTGGCTGCCTTCACGTGGCTCTGTGTGCAGCCATTTTGTTCAGCCACCCCAAATGGATCACTGGACTGCAGCCCTGTTTCTAGCCTTGTTACTGACACGGGTCCAATTTGGCTTGGCACTTGTAATAACTTCCCTTTGGGAGCCTATGACTGCATGAGTTTGCAGCAGAACAGGAACAGCAGCTGTGAAACATTTAATTTGTTCATTCCTCAATGGCACAAAGTATTTAGGAAAACAGTATAACTCCTGGATAGATTTAGAGGAGTAATTACATATGGAATCTTAACTTCTCTCTCTGTAGCCCAGGGTGGTTTAGTTTGTTGCTATATCTGAGCTGGGAGAGCTGGTCTGTCCTGTTCGCAACCTGCTCTCGCTCTCTTACTGACACACCCTTGATTTTTCCCTAAATCACCCAATCATAGAATCATAGAAGTAGGGGCGGAAGGCACCTTATAGATCTTCAGGTCCGACCCCCCCCCCCC
>NW_017728958.1:295222-295781 GCF_001723915.1 Gavialis gangeticus
GTTTCCCATTCTATAAGTGTGCTGCTGGTTTCTACTGCCCAAGTGCAGCACCCTGCACTTGTCAGTATTGAAACACATCTTGTTTATGTCAGCCCACTCCTGTAACCTATCCAGGTCTTGTTGCAGTCTTTCCCTCCCTACTAGCGTGCTCACCTCACCCCAAATTTTGGTATCATCAGCGAATTTAAACAGGTTGCACTTCACGCTGTCGTCCAAATCACTGATGAAGAAATTGAACAGTGCAGGTCCCAGGACTGAGCCCTGGGGGACTCCGCTGCTCACTTCCCCCCAGGTCAAATATGACCTCCTCTTCCTTGGCACTGTGGTGTTTTAGATCTTGGATCCTGGACTTGAGCCATTGGGAGATTAAATGGCTGTAACATAGACTCCTCTAGGATCGGGGTGCCTATAATAATAGGCTTATTCTGTCTGTCCAGAGCACTCAGGATCTATAATAACAACATGCTTATTCTGCAATCTGAGGCATTTCAAACAGATATGCAGGCAAGTCAGAGCTAGAATGAAGTCCTGGGGCTCCCTGCTGCGGAGTGGGCAGGCT
>NW_017728958.1:296625-305191 GCF_001723915.1 Gavialis gangeticus
GAGTTCCCCAGCCTGTAGGTATGGTGCTGGTTCTTCTTCCCTGGGTGCAGCACCCCACACTTGTCAGTGTTGAATCCCATCCTGAGGGTCCCCTGCAGCTTAGGGGCTGTGCAACCCACCAGCAGGTCGCTCCCTGGCCCTGGGAGATGCAGGCAGGCTCTGGGAGAAGAAAAATATTAAAATCAGGCCCCCCCGCTTCCTCCCCCAACCCCCCGTGGAGCCTGCCTGCACAAGTTGCTGCTATGTTGTGCAGCCCCTGAGCTGCAGGGGGCCAGGTGCTTCTCATCATGGCAGTGATGGAGCCCCAGCTCGCAGGCAGCACCCACCAGATCCAATGGGGCATGGGGCACTGGCAGCCTGGGTGTGCTTAGGGAAGCTTGGGATTGACGGGCTTCCAGTGCCCCATGCACTGTCCCTACCATCTGGGACCACCTGCAATTAAATAGTTAAAAAGGGCAATTAAACCACTAAAAGGGGCAATTTCTTCACGTGTACAAGGGCCCTCTTATTCTATGACTATAAACAAGTCACAAGGTCAGACTTTTTACAAAATATGTATTTATATTCTTAAGCCTGGACACATGGACAGCCTTATGTTGCCTTTTCGAAGGTGAGAAGTTTTGATTCTGTTAAAGTATTCGGTCAAAGGATAACTAAAAATCCTGTATTTAAAGAAACACTTTTGCAATAAAAATTTAATAGCAAATGTTTTGCGGGATTCAGCTGGTTCCTTAATAAAGCCTTCAGAGGGCTTTGTCTTGGGTTTCCCTTTCTTGATGGTCCCTTTTAACCACTTTTGTAAGTGTAACTTCATAGCAAGTAATCTCTCAAAATTATAAAACATACCTTATGACATATTCATAAGCAACATGCAGTTCCCAGGTTGCCACATTCCCTGAAGGGGATGCTCAGAAGAAATTGAAACATTACAGGACCTTACTCTTCCTTAATGCAAAAATCGCATTTTTTTTTATGTCTGTTGCAGTTTCAAATTCGGACCCTTATATAATGCAGCAGAAATCCAGTGTGGCGTCTATAGCATTATTGATTTGTATAGTAATTGCTAGCGTTTCCTAGCTAGTGCTGGCCATGTAAATTATGTTCCTCCTCACTTCCAGTAGCACGGTTGCAGTTAAACAAGTCGTGAGTACATCTGCCTTGAGGATGGACAGCAACAGCTGCTGAACATGGCACAGCAACACTTCACAGTAGTTCAGAAAAGACAGGAGCCGTATATGATTTTCCTATAGGGTTATTACTCAGGCATATATTTGCAGCCTTTCTCCCTCTTCCGTTGCTTATCAAATTGGAAATGTAGTGGTGGACTAGATGTCTTGGTCTTTTGAGGATGGTTTTGACTGTAGATTTTCTGTGTCTAGCATCCTCTGTGAAATTTTTTTCATAGATTTCATAGACATTAGGGCTGGAAGGGACCTTGGAAGATCATCAAGTAGCGTCTTACTAAAGTTGGGAAACATATCCAGGTGCCAAAACTATAACCCTGGTTTGCAGTTTTCATGGAGAGAGTAAGGAATGAATGGAAATGAGGACTGAACTCTGAGTCAGGGCTGAGGTGCATCATGTGGTAGGTCAGGATAGATTGTTCACACAGGTACCAGCCCTGCAGGAGAAGAGGTCTTCACCCTCTGGGACTGTCAGCTCTGGCTTCTGCTCACATTCCTGCTGTCTTTTGCATGGGATACAGAAGCCAGGGTTTCCTCCCGCAGCAGGCACTAGCAGAAACTGCATAATTGGAGCTGAAGCCTTGAGAGTTCGGTTCTCTAGACCGTGTTATCTAGCAAGTGCAGCTGCGAACTCGGATGTGTGCTTGGTAACATAAGCACTTCCTTACTTCTACATCTATCTTTAAATCACGCTTATAATCTGTAAGAAATCCATCTAGACACATAGCACTGAACTACCCTGGTGTTCCTATAGTTACTGGCCCCACCTCTGGATTTTGCTGTGTTGGCTCGTGCTGTGCTGTACATGTTGTGCCTTCCACGTGGACAGACAGAAAAGTTCAAGCTGCAGTGTCCAGCGATGCTCTTAAGCAAATTGACATACATGGTAGAACATGCATGGCTAGAAAGGAATGTGTGCCCTAGTAGTCTGAGAATAGGAGTGGGAACCAGGACTTCAGGGTTTTAATCCCATTTCTTATTCTGATTTTTGACAACCTTTCATTAAGCCCTCTGCCTCAGAATCCTCATCTATGAAATGAAGCCACTGTGTTTTCTTGCATGCCACAAGCCACCAAATAAGGCATGCAGCTTATTTGGAAGGCAGAAGGTAGACGCATAGACTTTTCCCAAGTCATGATGGACTGTGAGATACAGAGCAAGTCCTCCTGGGAATGCAGAGTATCCAGGAAGTGTGGCATCCCAGGAGACAGTCTGGGTGAGGCAGCAGGAACTTATAGGGTGGCAGGACAGCAACAAGGCTCAGGCCTGTACTTCTTTATGGTAAATGGTTCCTTGTATAGCTTCCTGTAAATGATAAAGTGTTGTTTCCCCACCACACGCCTCATTACGATACTACAGGCTCAGTGGCAGCTTCAGGCGGAAGCTACAGTGCTCAGCCAATAGCTACTTCAAAGTCTTTAGTGCAGGGGTGGGCAGTTATTTCGGGTGGAGGGCCGCTTACTGAGTTTTTGGCAAGCCATTGAGGGCCGCATGATAGGCAGCCAGGGGCAGATAAATATTAACTTTCTAAATTTTTTAGGGGCCCCACGGGCCAGATAGAATGGGCTGGCAGGCCGTATCTGGCCCCCAGGCCGCATTTTGCCCACCCCTGCCTTAGTGGCTATGAGGGTTAACTCCAGATTTCACCCCTTCTGCTTGCTGGGCCAGAGAGCAGAGCATCTCCATGCTTCTGTTCCAGCAGTGTGGTAATGCATGAAATGCAAAACAAAATGAAATCTGTATTTTGTTGCTAGTTAATTAAAATATATATATTAAAGGAATATCAAAACCATTCAAATTCAGTTGAAAAGAGTCAATGTTTTTGCATGTGCACATGTGAGCATGCCTTAGCAGCACAAAAGCAAACAGCTCTCCTTATGAACCAATTGAAAGTTGTTCCCCCCCCCAATCATTAAACAGAAATCAGCAGCTTACTTGCTATTGATATTTCCCAGATGTGGACAGGCAGGAATTTTTCATTTTGGAGAAAGCAAGGTTTATTAGAGATTAGACTTTTTTTTAATATTGAACTTAAACTTCAAAACTCAAACTTCTGTTCTGTTTCAGAGAAGTATCTCTGTTTTGCAAACCTTGAACCAAGAATGTGGCCCTAAAGTGTTTTATTACCTTACCTAAGTTCTGGCAGCATTTTGGAACTGCAGAAATTAAGCTGGGTGTGACTGCTTATTGAAGAGTTAAGACATTTTATAAAGCATTAAATATTTAATAAATCTTCTATCATTCAGAGGTACAGAACCACTCAGGTGCAGTCATCCTTTGTGTGGAGTGGTTCTGCCCCCAAATTTGCCTTCTGCTATTTCTGAAGCACCTGGGGTTGCACAGTAGAATTGGCAGATATAAGCCAAGGCAAAACTTGGCCTTTGCATGCCCTAGCTAAGATGGGTTAGCTTTCAACGTTCCCTATCATCTAATAAATTACTACAATATACAGTCTGCATGCAACATTTAGTAAACTTTAGAACTGGACATTGTCTCGAAGTTTTACACTGCAGCTTTTGTTGTTCACTTGTAGAAAGGCTAAACAATTTATGTAGATCATACAAGGCATACAGTAGATCATTTTCTCCATGTCAGCATTTTAGGTAGTGAGAATAGAGGTATTTGGTTGCAGTCTCTGATTAGTTTGAGCTCATTTATTTGATCAAACTGATATGCCTATTTAGATTTCAGTAGATAATGTGTCTGGTTTATAGCAGCTTGTCTAGGCTGCACGTTGTGGCAAAATCTTGTTATTGGACTAGAATTACATATATTTAGTGTGATTTCGCAAATATTTGAATTGCAATTTGTTTCAAAATTCAACTCAAGTGTGAACTGAGATTTGTAGTAAAGTTCAAATAAAGATTTTTCTAAAGGGAATATGTCATTTGAGAGGTGTATTGGCTTATGTTAGCCCTAGATAATGAAATCCTCCACAAAACTTGCATAGTAGGTAAAAGCAAATTTTCATATGCTATCTGCTCTGCAATATAGCACATTCCTGACAAGGTGCTGTCACTTCAAGGGCTGAATTAATAGTTTCAGTGTCTGTCTAAATGGAGACTTTGACTCTTTGCTGAGATTTCTGTAAGGAAGGAAATGTGGACTAGAATAATAGTAAAAATGGGGTGGAAGGGACCTCAGGAGGTCTAGTCCTTCAGACAGGATCATCCCTGACCAAAGCATCCCAGGCAAAGGCTTGTCTAACCTGTACCCAAAAATGTCAGTGATGGAGATTCCTTAAGTTTAGGTAATCTATTCTATTACCTCATCTACTCTCATAGTTAGAAACTTCCTTCTAATGTCTAAAGCTTCTTCGCTGTAATTAAAAACTACCACTGTTTGCCCTGTACCATGTAGACGTAGCTGCTGCCCTCTTTACCATCACCCCTTTTAAGTTTGAAGACTGTTCTCAAGTTCTCACTTAGTTTTCTCTTAAACTACAAAAATCCCAGTCTCATATGTTAACCTTTCCTCATAAGTCATGTTTTCTCGGCCTCCAATCATTTTTGTTGCTCTGCTCTGGACTTTTTGCAGTTTGTCCACATCTTTCTTGAAACATAGTGCCGCATTTGTAGGGAAATGATTAGGAAAGCTAAGGTGGCGGCTGAGTTTGTTAGCCAGAGGAGTCAAGGACAATAAGAAGACCTTCTTTAGGTCTGTAGGGAGCAGAAAGAAAACAAATGGAAGTGTGGGACCCTTGCTTAACACCTTGGGACAGCTGGTAATGGACACTCAGGATAAAACTGAACTCCTGAATGCCCACTTTGCTTTGGTATTTCACTGGCCAGGGGGAAAGTCCAGCAAGATAAGGAGCGCTGGGGGCATGGCAGGAATGATAGCCATCCCACTGTGGATGCTGGGTTGGTGCAAAACCAACTAGAAAAGCTAGACATTTATAAGTCAGCCAGACCAGATGGACTTCACCCGAGAGTGCTGAAGGAGCTGGCTGAGGTCATTGCGGACCCCCTGGCAAAACTCTTTCAGTAATTGTGGCACACAGGAGATCCCTGAGGATTGGAAGAGGGCCAACATTGTGCCCATCTTCAAGAAGGGGAAGAGGGAGGACCCGGGCAACTATAGGCCAATCAGCCTAACCTCCATCCCAGGGAAAATCCTGGAAAAACTCATTCAAGAACCTATGTGCGATATGCTCACAGAAGGTAAGATTCTGAATGACAGCCAGCATAGCTTCGTCACGGGTAGGTCTTGTCTTACCAATCTTATCTCCTTGTACAAACAGGTCTCTTGCCAGCTGGACACGGGAGAGAAGGTCTATGTTATATACCTAGACTTCCAAAAGGCTTTTGATTTAGTATCCCACAATATCCTTGTGGAAAAATTGGAAGATTGTGTGCTTAACTGCTCAACAGTCGAGTGGGTGGGAAACTGTCTGCATGGTAGGACCCAGAGAGTTCTCATGAACGGATCTGTGTTGTCTTGGTAGGAAGTGGCCTCAGGGGTCTGTGCTTGGACTGGTGCTTTTCAACATCTTTATCAATGATTTGGATGTGGGGGTGACAAGCTCACTGGCCAAGTTTGGGGAGGACGCTGAGTTATAGGAGAGCATGGTCATGCCAGAAGATAGGGTGCAGATACAGGTGGACCGGTACAGGCTGGAGAGCTGGGCGGACTGGAACCAGATGAAGTTCAGCACTCAGAAGTGTAAGGTGCTCCATCTGGGGGCAAATAATTCCCAACATACCTACAGGCTCGCTGGAGACAATTTGACTTGCACCACGACTGAAAGGGACCTAGGGGTAGCGATCGACCATTGCGTGAACATGAGCCAGCAGTGCAATGCTGTGGCCAGCAGGGCAAACAACACACAGGCCTACATTAACCTATGCATCTCATGCCAAACTAAAGAAGTGATACTCCTGCTGTACTCCGCACTGGTCAGGCTGCAGCTGGAGTACTGTGTCCAGTTCTGGGTGCCGCACTTCAACAAGGATGTGGAAAAACTTGAGGGTCCAGAGAAGAGCCACCCGTATGATCAGGGACTTGCAAGACAAGCCATACGAGGAGAGACTGAGAGACTTGGGCCTCTTCAGTCTACAGAAGAGAAGGCTGAGAGGGGACTTGGTAGCACCTTACCTCTACATCAGGGGAGTCTTCAGAAGGAGACTAGAAAGTCACCTCGCTGGGTCACTCGACCCCAGTTGTCTTTTCCTGCCTAGTGCGGGGGGACTGGGCCCGATGGTCTACAAGGTCCTTTCCAGCCCCTAACAATCAATCTATGAATCTAAACTGGGCATGGTGTTCCAGGTGAGGTTTTACCAGTGCTGAGAACACTGGAAAAATTACTTCCTGTGACTTGCAACCATATCTCTTTTAATTACATCCCCCTATGCTATTAACTTTCTGGCAACAGTTTTGCAGTGTTGTAGGCAGCAGAATTTCTGGTATGTGGGCTGGGTATTAATCAGAAAACTTGTCTTGAATGCTGCCGTAGTTTGTACTGAAGCCAGAATTTCTGGTTGTACCATGGAGATACCCCCTCCCGTCCCTGGCACACACAATTACATCCCTATAGCACAGTTGACACTTAGCCCTAGGCTGCTCCTGTACCAGCAGGATGCTCCCTGAGCCTCCTGTAAGTGCCTGTATGACCCCTGTTCACCCCCAGGATGGTGTGTGGGAGTTGAAGCATGGAGGGGGTTGTCTTTTCATTTGATGTGGTCAGTACTTGAATTCATATGATCCCAAGTGCATTTCTGTGGATGCTGGGAGTTGTGAACTTGCTCTCTGTCACTTCTTTGTGCCATCACATATTCTCTGTCCTTTGTATCTTTTGAGCATGGTGAGGAGGGGGGAAAGATTCTTCTTGGTTGGTCCTAGCCCCTGCATAGGCTGCATGTGGACTCTGGCTTTTATTGCTTTTCTGACACCACATTTTTTTCTAGTAATCCTGTATATACCTTGTGACATGCCTGGCAGTGGTGTAGATATTATAGACCATTACTGGTTGAGGAGGGGGTTTTTAGTGCAAGTAGTTACACTATTTCATAGTTTCATAGTTGGTAGGGTCAGAAAGGACCTGAGCAGATCATCTAGTCCGACTTGCTGCCATGGGCAGGAATGAATGCTGGGATCAGTGACCCCAGCCAGGTGATTATTTACCCTCCTTTTGAAGACCCCCAGGGTAGGAGCAAGCACCACTACTCTTGGAAGTTGGTTCCAGATCCTAGTCACCCTGACAGTGAAGTAGCGCCTCCTGATGTCTTGTTCTGTGGATCCTCAGTTTATAAAGAAAAATAAGTTGAACTTACTAATCATATGTTTACATGGTTTTTTTTTCATTTTCTTTTTTCTTACAGTTCTCCCCATCCAATGATTTCCTTCATTCTCCAAAATTAAGGCCTTCTCAAGGGATGCCAGTCAGTGATGATTTATTTTTTAGCAGAAAAAGAGCTTCAAGGAATTTATTTCACAATAGTTTCGATTTTAACTCTGAGCATTCTTCCGTTTGTGCTGGTAAGTACCATCATAGGGAATTACATTTTCAGGAAACAGGAGACCTCTATGAGTGGTGAAGTGGGAATAAGACAACTGAAAAATATGTTTATTTAGAACATTTCAAGGATTTTAGACCAATTCTCCCCCCCCCACACACACACTTTTTTTTTTTTTTTTTTTTTTTTTTTTTTTACTAGATAGGCTCCAAATTTGAGTATTAAACACAGGTCCTTATCAGCTGAAGGCAGATGGCATAGCTCTGTTGAAGTTACTGGACCCATGTTTTGGATCTTTTTTGTTTTAATCTACATGCAAAGTTATACTGGTTTCAGTAAATCTGTTTAACATCACAGTTTGTTAAACTAATTGGAGTTCTTGTGTAGAATAAGCCCTTCGTTGCACAGTAAGCAGTTTTAATTTGATTATTTAGGACATGATTAATAGTAAATGTGTCAGTTTTTAATTGACTAGATTAAACAAGATGATTTAGGGTCACCCTGAAATTGAGTTTCCTCTTGATTTCTGGGTATAAAAAAACTTACACAAGAATTTCCATGCAGATCAACAAGGAAATAGTTAGACCAGAATTCTTGCACATTGTGTAAAATACAGTTCAAACAGCAGTAAATTAAAGAACAATAGAAAAATTTGAGCTGACTTGTGGGAACACAGAGAGAATGGTGATTATTACCATGGAAATATTTTAGCAAAGGGTCTCTTGAATAGTAACCTTTATAAATGAAACACTGCACTATAAATAGGGTACGATGGAAATGGCTCTGTTTACGCATTGCAGCCTTTTAAATAAGTGTTTTATGCCAGCAGTTCAACAGCTTAGTTTTGCAGATTTTTAAATGTTACCTTTTATGTTCTTTTTTTTTTTTTTTTTTTAAATTGTTTGTGGGGGGGGGTAGGAGGGGAAA
>NW_017728958.1:305256-312291 GCF_001723915.1 Gavialis gangeticus
TTTTTTTTTTTTTTTTTTTTTTTTTTTTTAAATTGTTTGTGGGTGGGTGTAGGAGTGGAAAGCGGTGGCCCGGCTGTTTGTGGTGGGAAGTTGGCTGCAAAGGAAACTTTGAGGGGTGAGATTTTCTTTTCAAAATAACGATAAGCCTTTTTAAGATCAGCTATCCAGCAGGTTGTGTGTCCAATGTAACACCCAGCCTGTGATAGCAGGGCAGACTCGGTGGTTTGTATTTTAATAGTGAAAAGGCATGTAGGGAGTCTGGGCAAGACCAGACTTGATTTGTTCTCCTTCCCTGGCAGTGAGCTGTTTATATTTAACTTTGTCTGGGGGGTATTGACACATGTGGAATGCAAAGCTTACTAACCATTATGCTGTGAATGACATCATTGTAAGGAAGCTGACTACTTCTCTGTGTTTTTGAGGGGTTTTTCTCCTTTTTATTTTCCCATATCCAAAGAAGGGATTGTCTGTTAGGTTTTTTTTTGACCCGCTGCAACTCTCAGTGTTGGTAATGTGCCCTGATAGAACTACAGGCAGCTCTGCACAAAGTGCTAGCTTTTATTCTAACGGGTATGCACAAAAAAGTATTATAAGGTTGCTTAGAAACCCCAGGGTGCAGCACTGGAAACGTCCAAACTTTTCACTTAGTTTTCATTAGCCAAATATTACTTTCTTTAAAGTGCGTTGAATCTTTGTTCAGTATTAATATGTAATTTGATAAACATCCAGAAAGCTTTTATCAAATATTTCTTTTGGTTGCCTTTTCCTTTTGAAAGGTGTTATTGCCTCTCAGGAGCCACATGTATCAGGGAAAAGCGGACAACTTGGATACTCACAGATTCGTGGGAAGAGTGGTAGCGTGGATTCTGATTTACAGTTTCTAGGATTAAATAATCATCGGCAAGATAAAGGTACACGGACTACAGCTAGACTCTAAATCTGTGCATATCACTTTGAAAATATCTTGTTTTCCTGTACTGGGCCTCTTTAGTAGGTAGATTGTTCTGTGCCGTGAACCATGTTCTTTACTTAGAGCCACAAATTGCCAACACTTTACACAAGGTATTCTGTTGTAGAAATGGTCTGAGGTAGACGGCTTATGGAATGTATACAGCTCGTTAATATATTGTTCCAATATTGGTGCACTAATAGTAATTTTTGGCTTCTGTGTGGTGCTCTTCATTCGTAGATGTCAAATCACTAATCCACCTTTCTTTCCTTCTTTGCACTTAGCTATATCAACATATAAGACTGTACTGTAATACAGATCCCAGTAAGGCCAAGTTGGCTTTGAGGAGTAGATTGTCTAGGCGGAAGTTAGTGGAAAGCTTTTTTTTAATGTATATCCTTATGTTTAACTTGTTCTCCTGTGGTAGGAACTTGAAGTCATTCCTGTCTGACAGTGGACTGGTGATCCCCATACAGTTTTTAGTAAACAGATATCTAAGCCATATTTGTGTACCATCACAGTAGGCATTAATGGCAATGTACTGGTGAAGTTTAGGACTGGAATAGAACTCTTTTAATGCCTAAGGACAGGTAAGGGCTGAAACATGTCAGCAGTGCAGAGCATAGCAGTTTGCCACCTGTTCCTGTTCTGTGAACATGGCAGGGCTTGAACAGTTTAGCAGAGGCATAGGTAGTGAAGGGGTGAGCTGGTAGCCAGTGGGTGAAATAAAAGATGACAGTGGGGTGCAGGGCTCCTAGGCAGTGCCTGGTGGATTAGCTCAACTCTCCGTCTCACTGGAGCTCTTTAGAAGGATGCTGGGCGCTGTCCAGTCCTGCTGGAGGCTTTGTTTTCTTATCTCCATTTGGCTAGTTGCTATCTCATGGGCATGATAACGTATACTCCTGCTGAAAAAGTTTTCTATCCTGTCTCCATACCATGGTGTCTTAAGCTGCATTCTGCCCCTATTTTAGTTTCCAGGACACTACCAGGCACTTCTCTGCCCTTCTTGTTGCCTCCTTCTCTGAAAACAGCTCCGGCACTAACCTCTGCAACTACTTATGGCTTTATTCAGCAACACCACAATACAAGTAGCCTGACTTTTGTTGGCTTCGTTTCGCATTGAAAATGGCTGTATTTGTCAGTTTTTTGACAAAGGCAGCCTTGGAAAATATGATCACCAGGTAGAGACCTTGGAGATCTTGAAACTCTGTCTGACTCAACCAGGGTCTTTCTGCACTACCGACACAACTGAGGCAAGGGGGGAGTTTGTAGATGCTTTGATTCAGTTGCAACGTAATTGATAGACTCAAAGATGTAGCTTAAGCAGGTGCCAGTTTTGACCACAACTTTTCCATTTCATGGTAAAAGAAAAGACTGGAAACAATTTCTCACTCTATTTACTTTTGCTGTCTTCCATTTTGCAAATACCAGTTTGCAAAACAAAGCACTTTTCCTTCTGGTGTTTCCAAAGGAGCTGCAGTACATAGTATTTTCCTTTTTTGATTTGAATGCATGTGTGTAAAATGTCTGCTGCTGCAGATCCAGCCCACGGTGCAACAGGCCACAAAACTACGTCGTATGTGCTTGCCTAATTCCTAGATGCCCTTCACTTCCTAGATGCCCTTCACTTGCAACCAGCTTGATAGATGTGTTATTTTGCTGCAAGCTATTCCTCTAATAGTGTATCCAGTAGTGCTGTCTTCATAATGGCACTCTGTCGAATCTAGTGTTTTGATTGCTTCTGATTTGTATGTCAAAGGAGGTGATTATCTTGGATTTGAATATGGTTATCACATTTGCAAAGAAATGCTTGATTCCTCTTTGAAAAATAGTTTTTGCAGAGTTTTTAAAAATCTAATTGTAAGATAAATTAGATAAAAGGAGAAGTGAAATAAAAATGCTGTTGGCTTTGATAGAAATGAATAAGCGCAAATAACAGCCTTTTATGTTTTTTTATCAGTTTGTGCCAGCCTAAATTTTACCAACAAGACCCAGCGAGCTTTTTGCGGCCCTGCAGAGCGTACTTTGTCCTTTTCAGGTTCTAATGCAAAGCAAGGGACCTTCATTCTTCCATCCTATCCACTCTCATCTCCTAGAAACAGTCCAAAGCACACATCCCCTCCTAGTGATTCTCCAAAGAAGACTCAAGAGCATGCTGTTAACTTCTCAAACTCCTGGCCTCTCAAGGGTTTTGAAGGCCTGCCTAAGCCCAGTCCACAAAAGAAGCTCCTCAATCAAAAGGCAGGAGACAAAGCAGGTAAAAATGGTGCTCAGAATAAAAGTTTGTGTTCATGTTTTCAGCAAGTGGCCTCCATGAACTGCAGGCAAAACTTGCATTTGTGTAGAAAAGTAGTCTCTTGCTAACCTTGGGAAATATGTACCAAAACTATAGCCCTGGGTGGCAATTTTCATGGAGAGAGCAAGGACTGAATGGAGATGAGGACTGAATTCTTTCTTGCCTCAGTCAGGGTTTAGGCATATTATGCTGTGTGTAAGGATGGATTGTCCATGCAGTACCAGCCCTGCAGGAGATGTCTTCACCCTCTGGGGCTGTCGGCTCTGGCTTCTGCTCACTTTGCTGCTCTGTCTTCTGTGTGGAATACAGGACCCAGAGTTTCCTCATGGGGCACTAGTGGAAGCTGTGTAATGGGAGAGCTATGTAGGTGAAGTAGAAAAATACCCATTTTGTCTGTACAGCTATGAGAATTACACACACACTTCTGTGGATACATTGATAGAGGTGGCTTTTCCAAATTTGGCTCTCATTTTGCTTGTATATATATTATTTTTTCTGCATCTTTTTTCTTCATCTATATTCAAGGTAAGCATACTTCTGCCTAGGAGCCCTGCATCCTGTAGACTACAAAAGAGCTGTCACAGTTGAAATAGTCTATTATTCAATCAAAAGGAGGCAGTGTTTTAAAGGGGAAGAAAATCTAAGTGTTAGTATTGAATGAATAAAAATGCAAGAAAACTATTAATTTTGCTTAGTATTTTTCACCTTTCTGCTTTATTTGAAACAGTTGTATTAAATAGCTAGTGCTCAGAATTTCATATCTATTTAAAACTTGTTTAAGGCTACATACATCCCTAATAATGTGAATTAGTGCTAATTTCATCCCAGTTGAATAGCAGTCCTTGTTTTCTGTTAGTGTAAAACTTATCTATACCAGAAAGTTGCATTGATTTAATTTAAAATATTTTAAAAACTCATTTAGTTAATTTGGTCATCTACATAGGTATTTTATACATGTAACATATAAACACAAGATGGTGTTTCAAACTAAAATTGCCTGTGGTAACTCTTATGGAAAAATGATAATTGTTGGAAGCTTAACATAGAATTTTCCTAATACTGTTAATCTTTTGAAGCAAGTTTTGCATACTTGGTGAAAAATATTGTTACACAAGGTAAAGAAGTATGGAATTTGGAAGGGAAAAAGAAGCCTCATGTTATCTATAACACAAAATATAAACTAATATAACCATTATATGAATATTATTTCCCTCTACTTATAGAGTAAAAACACAATAATTCTTAAGAACCCAGTGTGAATTTTATAAATTATCAAGTGAAAAATGGAAATAAAAAATCCCAAAGATCACACACTGTATTTTAATTTTATCCTTCGTGGCTTAATGTTTTTGATACTTTAGGGTATGCTGTTGTATGTTTGCAAGTTTTGTAAAAAATAATGAAATCTTTTGAAATGGCTTTGTCAAATGTGTATTGTAAATAAGATGAGTGTTTTATTTTTTGGGGTGGTGTCTTCCCACTGTCTTTCTGAAGTTGTGATGTGTGTCTATATCTTACTCAGGGGAAACTTTGCAGGAAAAACCTTCACCAATACAGCTGAAGCCAGCCTTAGTAAGATCACCAGCTTCACGGAGAGGCCTGAATGGGACTAAACCTGTGCCCCCAATACCTAGGGGGACAAGTCCATTGCCTGATAAAGCTGAGTTAAACACCACAGAACAAAAAAATGAAGAGACTGAGAGTATTTGGATGAGTGGAAATGACGAGAAACCTACAGTTGATCTTTCAGAATTAAGTGTCAGCGATAAGGAATTGGACCAGGAAGAGGTTGGAATTCAGTGTGTTTTTCATACTCTAAATGGATGCTGGAATCTGTTTTATTTTACAAAAATATAGCAGGGAGAGAATGTGTGAGTGTATCTTTGTGGCTGTCATAATACAGAAGACTACATTAAAATAATGTTGTGCATCTGGTAGAAACTCACTAAAGCAATAAAAGTCAGTGTTGAATTTCATTCCATGTGTCCTTAACACATCAGCTCAGTTAATCGAAGGGTTTCAAATCAGCATGTTGATTTTTCTGTTTTTATAGTACCAGCAGATGAATTGAAGACATTTTCACAGTCTCAACTCTGACTTCCCTTGCTTTTATCTATCTTGAAATGTCAGTGCTGCTTTGAGTGTAATACTTGCCTCTATTTTTTTTCAAAGGGCTAAAGTCAGCTGCTTGATTCAGTTTGACTTCTAGTTCAAACTCTGTTTACCCTTAAAATTTGTTGAAAATAATTGCAAGATGGAAGAATTTTTAGGCTTATGTCTTTTATTGGACCAGCTGTATAGTTAGGATAAAGTTAGACAAGCAAGACATTCTTCAAATGCAAGACATTCTTCGTCAGACCTCCCTTACATTTGAAAGCTTGTCTGACTTTATCCCAACAGCATAGTTGGTCCAATAAAAGATACTACCTTAAGAAACTCTTGCATCTCACATAATTTGGGGGGCATCATGGCTACAACATCACTCTTACCCTATCTTGAAAATTATTATCGTTGTTACAGCCAATACACCTTTGCTGTCCTGCCATGCTCAGATCTCTACAGTGTAATGAAAAATCTGAGATAAGTCATTAACTGGAGGAATTACGGTGTCACCCATGGACCCATTATCATGTTAAACCCCAGTTTAATACAACACTCGTGAAATAAGTTATTAGGCCTAACTGGCTATCCCTAGTGTGACTCTTTTGCTTTTAATGGATCTCCTGCAGGGATTGGTGGGGCCCAGGCTGTATGTAGAATAGCCATTGCTCTAAGCATGCCAATTAACAGAATGCATCTATAAGAAATAGTTTAACTCTAACACCTCTAACATTTCCCTTGTTCCACACCCTCGTGACCATGGTGTGGGCTACCTGATGCTTTTATAGCACATTCATGTTAGAACTTCCCCCTAGTGTCTCCGTCAGTACCGTGAGAAAGCAGATAAGCTGCAAGCCCTTCAGGGGGCAGGTATGGTGCTTGAGAGGTGCAGTGATGTTCCCCAGCGAGTCTGTGCTTATGGAAGTGATCTGTCTTGCTGGTCTCTGCCTCTGAGACCCATGTGTAGGCAAGGATTTCATCACTAAATCACCATTTCAGGCACAGTCAACCTTTTGAAATGCTTGTTAGCCGTGCATATGTGCAGAGACCTAAGAAAAACTTGCACAAGCACTTAGGATGTTTCATGGCAACTGCTTGGAAACAGCATTGTAGTCCTCACTGATACAGATTCAGACCATTGCAGAGGTAGTGTATGTTGAAAGCACCAGCATTACAAATGCACTGGTTTTTCCAGTCCTCCCAGCACTGTTCTATGGTGTGCTTGCCTGCTGCTCTGTTAGCTCATTGGTTATCATGTTTCAGCCCCACCCCCAAATTCCATGAATATCTGAGAGCAGTCATGGTAGTGCTTGAGCAGTTTCTGCTCCAGTAAGAACTATTTCTTCCTTCCTTTCCCCCGTCCCAGAGTAAACGGGTGGGGTACTTACTACTTAACAGAGCTGTCAGTGGTTATCTCCTCCCACTGAAGTCTAGCTCTCCCTAGAGGATTAGAACTTTGCATTTAATGGAAAATTGTAATACATTTTCAATAAAAGTAATAAAGCTCCAATTTACATGAGTAAACGATCATTTTTATCCAGTGGGCTTTACTTTCTGAAAAGCATAGGTGCATGTATATGAAGAAAGATATCATTAGACTAGAAGCTAAAAGTTAAAGTACCACAGCATGAAGAGACGAGCAGGATACTCTGGTCTGCCTTCTCCCGCATCTCTGCACTTGTCCTGGATC
>NW_017728958.1:317291-327199 GCF_001723915.1 Gavialis gangeticus
ACAGCACTTAGTATAGAGATGCTGGACCTTGTATAGCAGTGAGAAATTGGTCCATTTGCATTTCTTACCTCCAAGATCTAAAGAGAGAATAGGAAAGGGTAACTAATAAACACAATGTGGTGAGGTACCCCCGCAAATAAATCTTAGCTTTCTACTTGTCTTCCTGTAATAGTCATCCAACTGTCCCCATCTAAAAGGTGGTGCTTTTGTTCTGAGGGAGGGAATTCTGATCCAGATGGGTTTGGATGGGCAGCACTGGTGTTTGGTTGGAGGAAGCCTAGTGGAATTGGTGGCGTTCTGAACCAGAAGTGAGTTGGAGGGCTGATTATGGGGAAAAGGGGGAGGTAATGATTGAGGAGCGAGTAGAAGCATATTGGTGGCATGTGGAAGAGATTTCTTTGAGTTGGTCAAAGACAGTTGTGGGAGACTGGTGTTTGAGAGAAGATGTAAGAAATGGGGGAAAAAACCAGAAAGGAATGCTATTTCTCCCACACTTTACGGCTAATTTATCCAAGGTTATCTTGCTGTCCCCCATCCCCAAACCCTTCCTTATGATACCACCTTTCAGGGATTGAGTTTTTCACTCTGCAGTGAGGCTCCAGTATATCTGGTTTGGGCAACAGCTGCCACTGGTAGACAGGACTTTTGAGGTTCACCATTATATTTCTCCAAAACATGATAAGTTAAAGTCAGAGGTCTTTTCCACAACTTGCATGTTACTACAATACAGGCATTTAGCTAGCCAACACTTACATTTACCACGTGCTTGGTAAAAAGAATCAAGAATTGGTAGATGTATTTTTGTGCCTTGCAAAATATGATGTGATGTTTGTGAAGTATCTGAACTCTTTTGCTCTCAAACCGTGTTTCTCTGTATAAAAATAATCTTTGATATGAAGATGCTGGGGTCTTCACCATTGGAGACATCTAAGCAGCACTTTAGTCATTCTGCTCACTTATGCTGGTGAAAGTGTAACGTCTGTACATAGTGAAGAAACTAAGAATGGTAGAAACATGCTTGCATTTAACAGCTTGATTCTTACCTGGTTTTCAATTCTGTTTAGATGCAGAGCTCTCTTCGGTCTGTACGCAATAGTGCGGCTAAGAAGAGGGCAAAGCTAAGTGGCAGCACTTCAGATCTGGAAAGCCCTGATTCTGCCCTTAAACTTGATATGTCTGTCGACTCTCCTTCCCGCTCTTCCTCTCCAAATGTGAGCTACAGTGAAAGTGGTGTTTACAGCCAGGAATCCCTGACCTCACCTGTGTGCATAACCCCTCAGGGAAAGAGGATAACGTGAGTGCAATTTATAAATTAATTTATATGTTTATTTATACATGTAAAATCTGTGCCAGTTGTTTTAATGTCTAGATGTTATTTGTGAGTCACTTTCCCACTTAATAATAGGCTGTACTATGCAGGTATGGCGCAATTATATTGTTCCAATTTGTTCCTGCTTTTCCTTTTAGCTAGTGCCAGGCGCTAGCTATAGTAACTTTGTGTAGCGATGAGAGCCCTGCTGTTGCTAGTAAATATTTTATAATGAATCCAACCCTGTCAGAGAGGTTAAGTGAACCATAGCTTAAACAAATGAGTAAAATAGAGACTGACTAAGAACAAGTCTGGGGCTTTCTTATTAGAGACTGGAAGGCTAATCAGGAAGGAGTTATTGCTTAAACTGGTTTTGGGGGTGGAGAGGAGACAAAGCAATTTAACTATTTCTCATTGTCCCTAACCATGAATGATCAATGAATGCAGCATTTTCATTACAGTATTAATAACTGAGAATTGTTCTAAATTGAGAGAGACTTCATTTTTACAGCTCATATGAAGAAACAGGGTGCTGATGAGATTTATGTTGAGGATGTATAATGATTTCATGGTTAGCCACAAGCAGTATGCATTCTTTCAGATTTTGTAAAATGAAGTGGTAAAAATGTCATGGAGTTTTGTATGTACAGTGTCAACCTGCATTTCTTTGGATACACAGTAAAGCTGCCTGCAGTTTGGACCTTTTAAGAATTTAAATGCAAATAAATAGACACATAGACACATACCCTCGAGCACGTCACATTCTTCCTTCTGGAACGCTGACCAGGAGCATTTGGAACAGGGTGCATGTTGTGGAACGTGCCGTGTCTGTTACTCGCTAGCACTGCACCTTATTATACTACAGCAATTGCAGATCATGCAGGCCTCTGTCACTTGAGAGGAAATTACGTAACTAAAACAAGAAGACTGAACCTATAAGAGAGGGACAGAAAGCCATCCTAGATGCCATGAGATACCATATTTTCTTCCACATAACCTGCACCTTTCCCCCCGAAAACAGGTGGGGAAACTTGGGTGGCGCATTATATGTGAGGAAACAGGCTCCCCATGAGTCCGGAAATTTGGCAGGAGGAGCAGCCAGAGCAGTGGCAACATTAATTGCTGTAGCTCTCAGAGCCACAGCAGTTAAAGCTGCCATTGCTCCCTCCCTCCCTTCCTCCCTTTGTAGCCAAATTTCTGGACCCGTGGGGGAACTCTGCTCCCTATCCGCAGGGTTGACCCATGGCTGGACCCAGTGTACGAGGTCTGACTTGGCGTACAGCTCTGAAGCCAACTGTCTCTGGAGCCATGTGCTGGGTTGGACCCAGCGTGCTGAGTCTGGGACTATGTGCTGGCTCCAGGACTGTATGCTAGGTCACATGCAGCTCTGGCCCCAGTGCTGGTGCAGCTGGATTGGGTCCCGCTGTGCAGCTCCAGCCCCAGTGGAGGCCAGACTAGATTGCACCACATGGTGTGACTCTGGCCCCAGTGCTGGATGGATTGGGCCCTGTCACACGAGGTTGAGGTTGATGTGCTTCCAAGGCTCCAGGCCTGGCACATGGCCCCTTAGCCCTGGAGACCCTAGACCCAAGGTACTTACCCTTACTCTAAGGCAAGATCTTTTTTCCTTGTTGGGGACTACCCAAAATTGGGGGTGTATTATATTTGGGGGCATGTTATACATGAGACAATATGATACTTTGAGCTTCCCTATGTATTTTAAAGAGTGTAGTTCAGATCCTAACTTTCCAGCATTGGAGGCCGGGGTTATCTTGTTATCAATCGTGTAAAAGTGCCAACTCACCCCCCTATACTTCACCGTACTCACAGAGGAATCAGTTCAGACTCTGGGAGAGGATGCTTCAGACTGTATTACTATTCAGTTGTTGGCACTAGTCCTTATATTCAGTCAGGCTTATGACTATGTAAAGTGAGCTTGGTGTGTTCAGTCTGTTTCCCAGTGCACAACCTGAAAGTTTCCATCATGTATGACAGTAACACTGGACCATCACATGTGGCAGTTTTGCTGGCAGTCTTGATGGTATGGAGTTACATTAGCATGGCAAGTGAGCTTTTGTCTAGCCCCTAAAGGTAGGTCCTGCAGCAAATATATATCGGCAGGGAGTAATGTAGAATCTTGCAGAGCCACGGTCTGAGATTAAACTCGGTGTTTAACACTCCAGGGCTCAGTTGCAGCACCTTTAATGAGGCTTACAATCAGAAAAACAGACATTTTAGAAAAGAAGGGGTAATAGATATGTACAAGTAGTTTTCTGAGGTGGACATCTGTGCAATTGCAACTGGACTGAAACCACAAACTAACTTTTCCAAGGTTGCTGGCGGACAAATACCAGTGTCTTTTGACAGCAGTGTTGCAGTGATAGTGGTCCAGAGAACATACAAGAAGAAACATTTTCTAGTAATATCTTCTATTGGACCAACCTTATTGTTGGGCGAGAACCTGAGGAAGGGCAATTTGTGGCTCAAAACTTGTCTAACATCTCTCCCAAATATAGTTGGCTCAATTAAAGATACTGTATCCCCAAACAAATCTTGCTTCTCACACTAGCTTTTGGTCACTGCCATCCCTTGCCAGCCTGAGAACAGTGGGGTCAGCAAACTCCCAGAATATTTTTATTAATTTTAATTTGGTCCTAAAACTAGTGCTCTTTTGATCTAATGAAGAGGAGGGCCTTTGTAATGGAGGCAAGATGGTGAGCCTGTTTTCTACGACATGAATTTTGTTCTTGTCTGCAGTGTGGACCTGTAGGTGATCAGCTAGAAGTATATATTTTTGTGGGGAGAAAAACCAAAATGTATTAGTTTGACCTTGGTGAAAAAATGTTTTTAGGTGAGGCTTCAGCCTCTGCATAAGCATATTTATGGCAATGATTTTCTCTTGCGGCAGATCAGACATCTTTCCTCTACTTGGCAGCAAATTGCGACCAGCAAGGCTATCTTCAGCAAGAAATAGATGCACTAACGTAACAGAACAAAGCCCCAGTGCAGGTATTTTATTGCATATGTAAAGATGTAGCTGATCCAGTGGAGGTGACAGAGTTGGACTCTCTCCAATATTTTCATTAAAAGCTCTGTTCAGTAGGATCATTTGTCTGCTTTTATTTGGTCTAACAAATGTTGCCCTAGAAAAGCCCCCCCCTTTTGTTGTATTAAAATATATTTGAGATATTGAGATTATACTGTAGCTTTTGGCAGTTATGGCTCCATTTCTTTCTGTGCTCACCTAGAATATACTAAGGTTTGCTCTGAAGATGAGGGTTTACAGTTCTCTGTAATAACATTTTGCCAGAAACCAACTAGACAGGAGTAGATAGGAAAGATGAGTCAAAAGAGCTCCCTCCATGAATGTCTTGGTAGGAAGCTTAGCCTGTATGATGCTTAATAACACCTTTAATATGAAACTGTTTTTAAGTTGATAAGGACTGCAGTACAATGCAGTAGAAAATATCTCAGTATGTTTTAATGACTGCTTCATTATTTCTGGTTAGCTGAACCAAGGCTTATTATTAATGATTCATTGCTCATTGCCTAAGATTTATTTTAAAGGCTTTTGATCAGAAGCAGCTTCTCAGGTTTCGGGCTGTGTGTTCAGCCATAGCTTCTAAATTAACATGTAGGTAAAAAATATCTTTGTGAATGCAAATTTAGCAAACACTAGGCAGTTCTGTTAGTATGTGCATATCCCTGTGCATACAAACATGGCTGTTATATATGTATTCCAAAGCTACCTTTACCTTGTCTAAAATGTGACTTTTTAAGGTTTTTTTATTACAGGGGTGCACCATTTATTAGTTCTCATTGAACATGTGGTATGGATTCTGTTGTGCAGGGATAACATCTCAGGATAAAGGAAATTCTAATGTGAGCATAATTGGCCAGCGTTTGAACTATGGAAATGGATCTGGTGAAAATGAAGATGATAAGCAGAGAGAAATGTCACCCAGTGTTTTCAAAGGTCAGAACAAAGACCATCAAAGACATTGTAAACCTACAAAAGGTTAGTGAGTTTCCAACATTGCTCTCAACTGTGTGTTTATCATAAAAAGAGCATTTTAGCTGTTTTAAAACAGGTTTTATAAAAATAGTTCATGGCATTCAACTTGGTCCTATTTTAATTTGTTTTATTTATTTTTTGGCAAAAACCTATTCATAGCTTTATATGTCTCTGTTTTTAAATTAATCCATTGTTTGCTAATAATATTTAGTTTATGTTTACAGCCTAGTGAAGTCTTGAAAAGTTGTGTTGGTTTAGCACAAAGCAATCATTAGAAATGTGCCAAAACTCCTGTTTCCTGCATCATAAACAATCCTTTTTAAAGGATTTCAGCTTCATCCTATTTCTCTGACTGTGGAAGTTGTAAGCATGGTGCAATGATAAAGTTCTCTTTAATTATATAAGCTAAAATGAAAGTCAGTTTGAAATAATGCAGTCTTTCACCTTGTTCATTGCTTATGCAAAACTAGTTGATTGGCAGTAGTTAAAGTAAACACCACATGGCAATATTTTTTTTTACAAATATGGAATAAATCAGCCTTGATCCAAATCCTGATTGATGGGTGTGAAGTGCAAGGAAGGTTTTTGAGAGTTTGTCCAGTGAAAGTATTGTTTTCTGCTCTCTCTTTTACTATAAAAGTTTGAGGATTTCATAGAAACATAGAAAACATAAGGCTGGAAGGGATCTGGAGGCATCATTTAGTCCAACCTCCTGCTTAGGGCAGGAAATGAGATGCAGCCTTGGTGCAAGGGCCCTCCTCTCCCCTCCCCTCCCAGGGAAATATTCTAACCACTGGGCTACAGGTGCACTGTGTGGTTTGTCTACATAGGAACTCTGGTCATCACAAAAATGATGACTTGGTGATACTACAGGAGACTGAAACCTGAGCAGCTGGGTTAGAGGGGAGAAAGTATTTTAGTCAGACTGTCCAAAAATGATTTTAGTCTGTTTAATCCACAGTGTCTGTTGAATACAAAGCCCTGGGTCATGGGCTGACTGTATCAGTTGTACAGCACTTGGGACAATGGGTCTGAAGCTATAGTAATATAAATTGTAATAGCATTTTGCTAAAGACTTTGTACCCTCTGCTTGTGTGACTAAGTTATGAGAGCCCGCAATAACTGGAGTCCTAAGAAGTTATGCAGAAGAACTTGGAAAACTGGGGCTGGATATAACTGAATTTCAAAGGGATGGAATAAGAAAAAGCAGATGATGCGTCTTTTGGAGTCTTTATGCAAAAGCTTCTGAATGCTTCTGAATCTCCAACTTGGGTAGCACTAACTTGTTCCCAAGCCTGCGTGCCGATCTGCCACTGTCACAGATTGACATAGCTCTATTTGCAGCCAGGCAATCTGAATGAACATATAAAATGTACATAGTTTGGTTAGGTGAAAAATTGAAGTACTGGTGCATTAAATGCTGCTGCAAGCAGCAAATTAATGGTTTTCAACAAGTGCTGAATTAACACAGTTGGGCTGAATTATTGAAAGTTAGGTGCCTGTAAAATGTTTCCATTAAGTAAATGAATATTTAATGTTTTTGACAGGTTATACTTAGCATACATCATAGATTGCCTGCTTTCTGAGGATTTAATCATTCATCATGCCTTGCCATACTTCAGTAACCTGAAAGTACCATTGCGTTTAAAAGTGATTAATCAATTCTAACAGGATCCTAAAAAAATGGAAAAGTAGTAATGAATAAACTACCTGATTTAACTTTAGCTTTTTTATGTTTAATTTTTAGTATTTACAGGGTCAACATCTAGTTTGCAGCAAGTTAACAACCTAGACCTCATTTCATCGAGTGGCCTATCTGAAGATTCAGTAGTAGTTGTTGGAAAAGGTATTTCACATATTACCCTCTTTCTTACATGATATATTTAACATAGAAATAAAATACATATTTTTGGAGGGTCGGAAGTGGAATTGTTCATTTTTAAATAACTGTAATATAAAGTTTAAACAAGCCCCAGGTTTTAAATTTAAAAAAAAATAAAAACCCATTCATGTTGAAACAAGCCTTATCTTCAGTCTCCAACCTTCACTGGTCTGTAACTCGTTGTAGGCCAGATCTTTCTTTGCTCTTCCTGTCAACCTGAAGAAACTAGTGTCTGTAGAAACCAAAATTTCCTGTGGCTATGAGCAATGTGAGAGGGTCTTGTGGCAACATACTGGTTATAAGCATTGCATACACTTTAATCTCCATGATGAGAAATGATGTCTACATTACACTGCAATACTGGCATTAAACTGTGAATAAAAAGGTGAAAAAATCACAAGGGCCAGATTCTGCCCTTGGGCAGTTATATACAGACATGTGGATGGTCCCAGCATGTTTACTGGAGCTGTGGAACTAGGTACAGACATTCACAAAGCCCAAGGCGGAATTGATTTAAGTCACAAGTTTTTCTGTAAACGGTGTCATTTAGATCAGTAGTGAACAGAGCACACGTTTACCCTTCGAAGGTGGGGGGATCATAGACTGGGTTCCACCATTTTTAAATCTGACTGTGCGCGCCAAACTTTTGTTCTGTTATGGGTGTAGACTGGTTTCTGCTCACTTATACTGGTGAAAGTGTAACGTCTGTACCTGGCTTGTTAGTTTATCTCTAGTTAGTATTTGGTAGTAACATTTAGTAGCAACATGTTTATATTCTGGAGTTTTGGGCCCTGGACAGACGTAACACCCGTAGTACTACAAGTGCCCTTGTAGCACTGCACAGTCTCCCAGGAGCTGCAGCAGGCTCACTGACCAGCTCTCCTCCCCCAGTGGGTCAAGGGGAGCAGAGCTGCAAGACCAAGACATGATCCTTGGCTGAAGAGAACACTGCTTCATGTTTTTGCGGGGATTTCATACCACTCCAGCCAGGGGGCTTGGTAGGGGTGTGTTACATCTTTCTGATTTTAAAATGCTTTGTGGTGCTGTTGAATTTGCAGTGCTGAAATGTTACATCTGTCTAGGGCCTTATTTTGCTTTAGTTTATTACTGAGCAAGTTCTGCTCTGTGAAAATGGCATTGTGGTGAGTATACGATATGACATGGCAATACATATGATACAATATAATATGACACCATTTCAGGTGTCTTTGGAAGCCCCCCCTCTGCGCCACTAACGTACAGTCAGTCCCTGATATCGTGTGTGGAGAACAATGATGTCCACTCTCTCAAGCAAGGCATTGAGCCACCGTCAGGCATCTATGGCAGAGCCGTCCAGCAGAGCAGCACGCCTTATCTTGATATTGAAAATGAAAAAGATGTAAGTGTCAAGCAAATTTGATTTTTTTTTTTTTAAGTGTCATTAGTGAATGCACTTTATCTTCTCCAAATCTCGATAAATAAGTGTTTAATTATAGCTTGGTGGCTGGTGACGGAATATAGAACATTTTTGAGATTGGTAGTTCATTTCCAACACAGGTCAGAATCTGTGAATAAACACAAATTGGTGGTGAGCTTCTGAATGACGTGGCAAAATTTTCCTCTGACTTAATGCGATTTTTTGCAAACGTTCATGTGACCAGAGTTTTGCTTGTGCTAGTATTCACAGCAAGTTCCATGGCCTGAAACAGAGATTCATTTGATTTCAGCATTCTCAAATTGGGGGAAAACAGTCTAAATATTGAATTTGTTGTTGGAAATTGTTCATGCAGCTCTGGTACTAACTGAAGCATATTTGTTTAGTGCGTGTTTGGTGACTATACGTGAAAAAAGAACAAGGAAGAACAACAAGGATGATCAGGGCTACAGAGTTGCCATCATACGAAGAGAAACTAGGACTTGTCAGCCAAGAAAAGAGATGCTGGGGGAAGGGGGGGCATGATACAAAATAGTAAATGGGGAGAGAAAATAGGGATTCACCGTTTGCTATTTCTTAAAATTCTAGAACTAGGGGACCTAAAATTAGTTTAGTAGGAAGCAGGGTTAAACCTAACAAAAGCTTGTACTTAGACGGTGGAAGTCATTGCCACAAGATGTGGAGAGTGATAGTTTCACCCAGGTCAAGAGACTGGATAAATTACTGGAGGAAAAGTCCATCAGTAGGTAGTGAAGATGGTAGATGAGGGGGGCAGCCTCTGAATCAGAACTTCCCAAACTCCTGAATGCTAGAAGCTGTAATGTGGAGAGAAGCAGGGGGTGGGCAATTCTGGACATGGCCTCTTCACCCATCTGCTTGGCATCTGTTCTCTGCCACTGAGAGAGGCTACAGGGCTGGATAGATCTATGTCCTGACCCAGTACTTGGAAGTGCTTATTTCAGGTATTGTTGCCATTATGCAGTCCATAGAGCACAAATGTATGCATCTCAAAATGTCCATTAGCATTGACACTGATTTCTCCCTGAACAGAGCTGGGTGAGAAGTGGTTTTCCTGTCCATCAAAGTTTTCTGTTATTTCAAACATTTTCCTTTTCTGAATTGAGATGAACCTGAGGTTTTTGAAACTATGTGAAAAGAGAAGGGGGAAGAGAGACCCCAGAATAGTGAAAAGCCCAGTAGTTAGGTTGTTCTCTTGGGATGCTGGAGAGGAGGGACACACGGAAGTGCTCTGGGTTAGAATACAAGGCAGTCTAGGGGAAAGAGACTT
>NW_017728958.1:327210-327646 GCF_001723915.1 Gavialis gangeticus
ACCCCAGTACTCTTTCCTGCCATGGCAGGGGGTTGGACCCTTCCAACCCTACTAACTATGAAACTGTGAGACCCAGGCTTATGCCCCTGTTTCAGTGAGTGTTTAATTATGTATACAGTGGAGGGAAATGGAAGGGGCAGAGAGAGACTCAGCCCAGAAATCTCTTTGGCCTGTAGATTAGGACGTTTCATAGAAGTAGGGTTGGAAGGGACCTTATAGATCTTCAAATCCGACCCCCCTCCTGCCTGGGCAGGAGAAAAAACTGAGCTCAAATGATCCCAGCTAGGTAGGCATTAAGCCTCCTCTTAAATCCCCCCAGGGTAGGAGCCAGCACCACTTCTCTTGGGAGTTGGTTCCAGCTTCTAGCCGCCCTAACCGTGAAGTAGTTCTTACAGATGTCTAATCTAAACCTCCTCTCCAACAACTTGTGGCCGTT
>NW_017728958.1:332646-339619 GCF_001723915.1 Gavialis gangeticus
TCCCTCCTGAAGTGGGGTGCCCAGAACTGGACGCAGTATCCCAGCTGTGGCCTGACCAGTGTCGCATAGAGGGGGAGGATCACCTCCTTGGTCCTGCTAGAGATGCACCTGCATTTGCCAGAGATGCTGAAAACCAAGGTTCAGAAACCTGGGTCTCCTACATGTGCCCTAACCATGAGCTTTTGGCTGTTCTGGCAGGAGTATCTATTTCCATCTCTCTCCTTTTTGTTTTCTTTCACGCTCTCATTTTGACCAGAAGGGTCACCCTGAACCTGTAAGACACATTCTGATCAAAGCCCATTTTGTCAGGAAATTCCCAGTCGGCACTCGCTCTGAGCAGAGACCGTGGGCTAAATGGACATGGAGAACGAACCGCCCTTTAATGCCTAAAAGGGGTCTTGCCTATTGCAGTTGAGGAATTTTAGCAAGGCAGTGGAGGGAATCAGCTTCTCTTTCTGAACATACTCTATTCAGTGGACAAAAAGAGTACTTCAGGTTTTAGGGTTTTTAATTCAGGAATTTTACAAGCCTCATGTTCCCTTTAAAACCCATCTTGTCCAAATATCAGAACCATGTGATAGTTTTACCAGGAGCTGTGTTACATTTTGTTCAGCCTCCCTAGGATTTGTCACATGAACATTTATCTGTGTAAAATGATGGTGCATTGAAACACTGTGCCTTCAGAAATTTCAAATAACATATAAAGATTACTGAAATTAAAAAAAAAAAATGGTGACAATATATCTATTTCCTATGACTGGATGTTTGACAGCATTTGAATAGCTTTTTCTCTACAGATAACAGAGAAAATGATTTAACACACATACTTTTAAATGTAAACATGAAAGATAGACATCTTATTTAAAAAAAATGCCATGTCATACTTTTTAAAGTTTTTTTTCCTCCAAAAATGGATTATTTATGAGTGAATAGGAGAATTCAAATGGGCCCAAACTGCCTACTTGTTACTTAGATTGGTCAACAGTTACTCACACAATCCTTTCACTGAAATTAAAGGACTTACAGTGTGGCTCTCAATGCTGTCATAATTCAGAGACTGCCAGGTGGACTATTATTTCTGGCCCTACTTGTAGCAGACCTTCGGGTGCTAACCTTTGAAGCCAGTATGACTGTTCTTTCACACTGTGGAAAGAGTGTGTGTACACAAGTCTCTCTCCTGAGTTAGTGTACATAGATCTCATGTGCACTGCAGAGTAATAGCAGAAATCGTATGTCCCTTGCTTAGGCAAGATCTTCTTGATGCTAAGATTCGGATGATTGCTTGTGTTACTTTGTTTGAATTAGATACGAGTGCGACTCTAATTTTTTTTTTCAGGTCAAAGTTGCTATGTCAAAGTCTGCCCGGGACAAGATGAGGCAGAAGAAAAAAGAAGAAAAAGAACAGAACCACAGAGAGCATCAGGAAATGAAAGAACTTGAGGAAAAGGAACAAAATCCTTGGGAGCAACTTAAATACAGTGAACCTGAGAAAATGGCATCAGAAAGTACGTGGGTTTTCTTAATGTCATGTTGTGGTGGACTTGGAAGTGTATCATAATTATGGTATAACAGCTTTGATTATTTAAAGTTATGACAGCTCAAAATTACGTAAAGTATTGCTGCAATTTGCCCCCTGCAGTTTAGTCTCCCTAATATATTTACTAATTTGTTGTTGGGTATAAATATTTGCAGGGAAGGAACAATGACAGAACAGTTGAAAGAGTGTTTTTAAAATCTTTAGAGTCTAGGATTAAGAGATACAGTCTCTTCCCTTTTTCTGATTCTCCTATTCTGTCTGTTTCCCAGATGTAAGTTGTTATGGAGATGCGTTAATGACATCAAGAAACGAGTCTTTCTCTTTAGAAAATATTGCCTTCAGTCCTTCATTGAAAAGAACACCTAGTTTAAAGAAGACACAGTCTTCCATCTTGCTAGATTCAGGTGAGCTGTTAAAAAAGTAAGTTAAATATACCAGGCTTATTAAAATGTTGGGATGCTGACATGCTCAACAAGCCCAGAGTGTAGTCAAGAGCAGTATAATTTATTTGTAAAACTTAATTTTTAATAATATTTTGAATTAACAGAATAGTGGGAAGGGTACGTTTACCACCACATTTTAGGTCATAGCTTCCCTTGCTTTTTATTATGAATATGGTTAAATTACAGAGCATTAGATTAAGTTTATGAAGTATGGATCAAAAACATTTTAGTACCTTTTTCATGTCTCCATTATTTTTAGGAGAAGCAGCAAATAGGAATCCCCAAAACGTAAGCAGTTGCAAGGACACATTACATTAGACTATAGCATTGTTGAAATGCTGGCTCCATTGAAAACTAGTGGAGAAAAAAAGCCAAAAGACATAGGTGAAAATCTGCTTTCATTGAAGCTCATGGCAGGGTTTCTGTGGACTTTGATATTGCCAGGATTTCAGGATTTCACCAGCCTTGATTTTTTTTATAGTCACAAATCTGCTACCTGCTGGGGCACTCAGACCCTGAACATGACTTCAGACAAGTGACTAATTCCACTGAAAGCAGTAAAACATCAAGTGTGTGTGTGTAGTGATTCAGGACTGTGGCCTCAGATTCTGTACCTCTGAGTGCAGAATAGCTGCACATCCATCAATTCCTAGTGTGAGGAGAGGTTTTGCTCATTAGTTACTGACTATCTTTACTTAGGAGAACGGAGAAGCTGATCCAAGGCTGCAAAAGTTCTTGTTGTGTGGCAGGTCCTGGTAATATTTTTGGAAGGAGTTGTGTAGCATTGCTCAGTTTCAGTAACTTCTAGAATATCAGGTGACCATTTTTCCATAAAGTCCTCTCCCTGCTGAGGCAGACATACCTAGAGTCCTATTTTTTTTAGTTCTTACTATGCCATGATGAAGATAGCAGTTCTTTGATTCAGCAGAGATCTGCTGGTCTCGGCTCCCTGATTCTCTGTGTAGCTCTGTTTCAACCCATTTGTAAGTAAAAGCAGTCTGGGATTTAATCTATTCCATGCTAACAAGCAGTAGTTCTCCAGAGACCACCAAGCAAGCAAGCAGAGCCAGAATGCAGGGCCTGGGGGACTGCAAGAGAAGGTGCTTTAGGAACCACTTGTGCTGGCTGTGCATTCACTGGAGGCAGTTTGTGACTTGTGTGTGGCAGAGTGGTGCTGGGAATCCCATGCAGGTTGTATGCAGGCTTAGAAATTATTTGATCTGGTTTGACAATAAAACAAAACAGAAAATGTACTTACATCTTTCCAGATGTGGTATAATATATCACATGTTGTGTTGTGTAGTGCTATGGTATGCTTAATTATACATGATTTGATAAACTGGAGTAATAGCTTGTTCAAATTTAAAATGAATCATTCACTCAAGTTAAATATTTCTTTTAGCAACATTTATTTGGAGTGTTCATCATTTGTACAGCTGTACATGTAGGAACATCAAAGAGATTTCTGACAAGCTATTCATTCTTTAGACTGAAATTTTGTAGTATCTCCAAAATGTAGGAAACTAAATTGGTTACATCAGAAAAATACATAATTGATGAACAGTGCATCACTTCTGAATGTTGAAAAATTCAGAGCTTTGGTATATTGGTAATTTTCAAATTAAACTTTTAAATAAATTCAAAGAACCTTCTTAAATGAACTCATAGTTTCTTCGGATGCATATGTTAGTATCTAAAAAACCTTGCATTTCTGTATGCAACCTGCTCTTCAGAGGGAGTAGCGGTATGCAGTTTCTTACGTGTACCAAAAGATGCACTTGCAAATATTGAGGGCATGCCTGAGAAGGCAGCTAAGATGAAACTCAGTCTTTTACCAGTAGCAGGTTTTCCAAATCCCAAATTAAACTACTAACCCAACTTCATTAATGATCTTACAGGTGAAACATCTTCTGGACCAAAAGGACAGTATAAGGATCGGACCCCATCCGTCACTCACAGTCCAGAAATAATGGATCCATCAGAGCTGCGGCCCTTTTCAAAACCTGAAGTGGCACTGACAGAAGCTTTGAGACTTTTAGCTGATGATGATTGGTACATGTGCATATATATAATTACAAATCTGTATGCAGTTTGAGTATAATACATGTAGCATTTGTGTTCATACTTACCTTTTAACAAATTAAATGTACATTCCTCTTTGATCAAAAGAAATGTAAAATCTGCTTAGTAATATCTGTGCAAGGAAGGAAAGCCTCTTCCATCCCCATTCGGGATTAATACATGACTGTTTTAAATCTGTGCTATATGTTCTAGCTCCTGTCATGTGATATTAGGATTTCAGCTTTCTCTGTTTAGTGAAGGTAGTAAGTCCTAAAGGCTAAAAAAAAAAAAAAAATTTGAGAAGGTGACCTGAATATACCCAGTGCAGGGTATATTCTGAGCCTGGATACAGCCTGACGAGAGGTCTGTGCTGGCACTTCCCATGCATCTCAGCGGGGTGCACCATGACGTAGCTCCCACCAGCATAACTGTATCACTTCTAGTGGAGCAGTGGGAAATAGGCCCAGCCTCTGCTGCTCTCGGTGCTTTAAGGGAGGGTCTGATGTTACCACTTCTCCCTGCTGGACAAGGAAAGGTCCTCTCTCTGCTGCCATCAGTCCAAATGGAGTCAGGGCCCTGGGGACATCTCGTTATAGTGCACCCAGCCTCATGATTGCATTAATCCAGTTCAGGTGCCACCTGTCCCAGAGACTTATGGTGAGACTGCCTCCAATTTAAAAACTTATTGCTCCCTTGAACTCTAATTTTCATTCTATGCTTGTTTCCTTAACATTCCCACTGCTGGTACTGATTCTGTGTCTGTTTGGTTTTGTGGGATAGTGTGTTTTTACTTTAACTATTTGTTTTATGTAGGGAGAAGAAAATAGAAGGACTGAACTTTGTTAGATGTTTATCTGCCTACCATGCTGATGTGCTGACTGTGAAGCTGCATGAGATGAGCCTAGCTGTGGTCCAGGAGGTTAATTTTTCATGTCAAAATTTTATACTGTTTGTTAGCTCTGAGGCAAACATTGTAATGAGTAGCACTATGTACCTCTGTTGTTCTTTTTTCAGCATGGGCCATTTTGAAAGGTTGGGCAATGCAGTTCCATAAAGCAGACTATACCTGAGATACTCAGCTCTTTGCTTCCTTTGCTAAAACTGCTAAAATTAGCATGTAACCTTACAGCATTTTGATAGAGTACATACATTACTCTTTCACATGATGAATCAAAAAGAGAATGTCTCTTATTTATCCATGATAGTTAAAATTTCAAAAAGAGAAAATAAAATTAAACTCTCCTTATTTAGTGTACTTGTTTAGTAAGGTCTTTTTCTGCATTCAGGTGAAGAATTTGCGTTCAGGTGTTTCTCGGGCTGCCGTGGTCTGTTTAGGGGATTTGTTCACCTACCTGAAAAGGAGCATGGATCAAGAACTCGATAATACAGTAAAAGTCCTCTTGCACAAAGCTGGCGAATCCAACACCTTCATCAGGGAAGATGTAGATAAAGCATTGAAGGCAATGGTCAATAATGTGACTCCAGCACGGGCTCTCTGCTCTCTTATCAGCGGAGGGCAAAGGTAATTTTCACAAAGAGCTTTTGTAACAAAAAGTTAAGACAAAGAGTAAGTGTGTTAGTAAGGCAGGTTTTGTGTAGCTTTTATAACAGAGTAAGTTGAACTTTTTAAAAGAAAACATTTAGTCTGACCAAATTGTACCTGTTGAGGACAAGATATATTTTTTTTCTTTTTGGCATGCAGTTCAAATGTGAGGGTTTTTTTGTTATTATATAGACTGCAGACTGTAATAGTGATTGCATGTTCTGATACATGTTATAACAGTTTTAAAAAGCTACAGTCAGTACCCTCTAATCAAAGTTCCTGGTAATATTCCTGAGGACCCTTATAATACTCTTGGCAAAGCCTGCATAGGTTGTCCTTATTTGCTAGCTGTTCTGGAGTCACAAACTTCCCTTTCTTCAACAGTTTCGGAAAAGTGGTTTTCTTTCACTTCCAGCCATCTTTGAACGCAGCCTTTTTTTGGTCCCTTTCACAGCATTCGCTAGCAAATTGCTTTTTGTCTCTGCACACAAATTCTAACTTCCTGCATGGTTTTGGCATGAGCTTTCACATGATTGAGCGTTGTCTGTCTTGCGTACCTCAAACAAGATTTTTCTCTAGTTCTCTTTCATTATTTGAATCCTGCCCTCTACCCCTTTCAGTTTTGGTAGAGGTTTTTGTACTTTCTCTACACCTTCTTTGCTAACCATTTTGTTCTTTTCCATTTATATTTTCTGTTTATCTTTCACCTGAATGATATCTAAGCCTTAACATCAATCATAAAGTTCTTTATAGTTACACATAGACTTCCTTTGTTCATTCTCTGGTCTGTCTCCCTCTGAACTGGTTATACACAGATTTTTCATTCTAACATCCTCTATCAAATATCTCTGATTATTGCGCTCCTTAATTCAGATTTTAATTTTGCCCCTGGAGCTAGAAATTTTATAGTTATTCTGGATCCCAAATTCTTTTTCTTCCTACATCTTTTCCTCCAAAGGTAGTGCATCACAATTTGCAAAACACTAACAGAATTCATCCTTCTTGTAAACTTGTTTCTGCTGTAATCCTTATTTGTGTCTTGTTACTTTTCAGTTGATGGTTGTAGTTTCCTGAATACATTTCTGGCAATATAAAATACTTAACCAGCAGTAAAAGATGTTCCGACTGCTTGTCTCCTGGCTGCTAAGCTAAAAATAAATCTGAAGCTAAGCCTTCACATTTGTCTGTCCAACCAGAAAATACAGTTTGTCCTTGTTTTTCCCTTCTTTCTTTCAGGTAAATATGTCATCTGCTATGATTGCCAAAAAAGGACTTTCTGGCATTCTCTGTCCTAATCGGGATTATTTTGACAGTGTGGGATGGGCTTTTTTTTTTTTTTTTTTTTTTTTTTTTTTTTTTTTTTTTTTTTTTTTTGGTTTTTTTTTTTGT
>NW_017728958.1:339658-356493 GCF_001723915.1 Gavialis gangeticus
GCTTTTTTTTTTTTTTTTTGCATTTTATCTTATTTGTCTATTTGACTTTCAGTTTGATCTTGGCTTTGCCTTAAGGTAAATAAAACTTATACTTCAACATTAGTTTCAGAACTCTGACCACATAAAAAATATTTCAAATTCAGATCAAATTTAAATATATAAGTAAAATAAAGGTAACATTTGATATATAAGTAATTTTTGTGGCATGCAAAGTGCTTGTTCTAATTCAGCTCATTTTCGAGTATCCTGGTGTCACCACTACAATTCTATAGATCAATAAGAGCAGCATTTCAATCAAGAGAAAGACATGCTGAAAGACAGGTGGGCTAGTGATGAGCTGTTGCATCAGATGTGCCTGCACACTCTCATATGTTGTGGATTTAATTGTAGAGGACAGGCACAGACCCAGGGCACTAAGATTTATTTGGTACCAGTGCAGACCAGCCAAGCAGATTGTTGGCTTATCCTCCCATAATGAGCCTTTTTTTTTTAAAATCACAAGGCAAGTGGTGGTCTTTGCCAGAACCATTTGCTGTTTGTTCCCCCAAATTAACCGCAATGCTTTGCTCCTTCCCTCTAAACCTCTCAGGCCACTCTGCTATGTGACAAGCAGCTTAGTGCTACCCTGCCCAGTGTCACTCAGCTCATTGGCAAGGAGGACAGACTAACAGTTGTACTTGTCCAGAAGCACTTCTGCTCAGCCTGAACTTCCAGATAATAAGATTTTTTCCAGCCCACTGCATCCACATTATTTTTGCTCAAATCAGCAGTATCAAATCAGCTTACTATGCTCATCAAGCCCTACCCTGCACCCTGTCGCTTTGTTGGTTTTGTTTCTCTGCATGGTCACTAAGTTGCTTGACCCCGTCTCTGTCTTTCCTCCACAACTTTGGCAGACCTACCCTAACTGGCTTTAAATTAGCTAGCATGTACATTGATAGCCACTTAGCTGTGGCAGCACAGAGCTCAGCTCAGGTAGTTGCCTGAGTGTGTATTGTGGTTCCCAGGGGATTCTACAGCCTGTGCTGTGCTCTGTGTTGCCATTTTATGCTGCAGTCAGGGTCTGAATTCTCTTGTGTATGGGAGCCAGCCTCGCACCTTGAGCATAGTGCAGACATACCTGGAGTTACTGCTTTCCCTGCAGTTGCCTTTAACTTTCTTCTGCACCTCCTTTATTGCTTGTGCTTAGGCCTGGTAAGGTGTATAAATGCAATTCTTGAGAATGTATAGCTAGTTATTCAAACTGGGATTTGTGCGCAGCATGCTGTCCCCAATATCAGTGTTTTTATCTAGGAGCTAAAATTGTTCAGATGTACAGTCTTGCTTGCTCAAAAATCAGTGCGTCTTAATTTGCAGATGTAGTCCCAATTGTACTAAGAAGTTCTGCAAACCGAGTCAGACTTTTGTGTTTTATTTTCATGAATTTAGCCACTTAAAGATACTACCCATGGTGGAAAAATAGACCTGAGTGTGATTTTTAGAGGCTGATAAAGATATTAATCTATATTCTTTGGTGCTTTATTTAGAATATGAATCAGCACATCATTTGTTGTCAGAGGTGGAAAATACACATTTTACAGTTTATTTTTAATATAATGTTTTTAATTAGTTCTCCTTTGCTTTAAAAGGAGCACTTCAGGGGCACTCAAAAATAAATCTTTCTGCCTCAATTTGCAACCTTGCAGTTGTAGTATTTTGAGCATGGAAGACGACCAGAAAGTGCAAACGACTAAACAAAAGTGATATTTATTTTTATCTTTTATTATGCATTCCTGTGTACACGTGGTATGTATTTCTGTGTACAAAGGAAATTAATTCAGCAGTAAATGCCCTATGTCTGTTTCCAGTCCATAGTATTTTTATGTACAAAACTAGAATGCCTATCTAAATTTCAGTAGGCCAGTAGAGCAGTTGCAGCTTGTGTGGTTTATGCATCTATGCACCCTCACTGGAAAAGGGAGCAAATATCATGATTTAGGTGTTTCTTTATCCATCTTTTTCTGCTTTTTTTCCTAGTCACTTGCACACAGCAGTGAGACGATGTACAGCCCAGCACTTATCAGATGTGGTGGAACGAATGGGACCAGGACGGATACTCTCGGGAATTAAGGATGTTACCGACAGGATTTTCCCTGCTATTGCCAAGTTTGCACAGGATGGCTCACAAGAAACAAGGTCAGTAGATAGAAGCCTAGCTTAGGTTAGTCAGTAGACAGGAGCCTAGACTGTTATGCAAGAGGCAAGGATTTTGTGTGTGCGCTCTCTTTTATTGGACCAGCTATATAGTTGGGAGGGATACAGACAAATTTTGGGGTACCAAGGAAAAAAGCAGACACAGCTTGAGCTTAGCAGTGGATTGAACAGATATATAAAGTTCTGTTAGTTATCTCGGGCTGTGTCTGTTTTTTTCGCAGACCTGAGGAAGGGTACTTTGTGTCCAAAAGCTTGTCTGTATTCCTCCCAGCCATAGGTCCAGTAAAAGGTATCATGAACAGAAATACTTGCCTCTCACACATTTACTGGACCATCATGGCTACAACCTCACAATTAACCATTCCAAATAGAAACTAGACTGTTTTCATTCTTTAACTTGGTGGAATTAACCTGTTCTCACCTAAATCACTACTCTTGAGTGTAGCTGCTGTGCAGGAATAGGAGGGGTTTGAGTTACATTAATATTAGAAAAGTCTTCCCTCATTGTAAAATGTGTATTGAAAGGAACTCCTCCTGTGATAAACTAGGTACCCAGGAATGGTCCAAAGTAGCCTAACACAGGGGTCAGCAACATGTGGTCTGTGGAGCTGTAGGCCTTTGCCTGTGCTTGTGTGCATGCTGTGGCCAGGCAGCAAGGAGTTACACTACAACTGGGCAGCTGGAAGCTGCACCTGCATTGCTGCTGCTTTGCCCAGCCCCCTCCATTTCCTGGCTGCAGCATTGGCAGGGGGGGTGAGAGGTGGGGAGAAGAGGCAGCAGTGAGCTCACAGCTTTCAGCTGCCCTGTCCTGGCACAACTCCCCATCAGCTGGAAACTGTGCCACTGTTGGGGGTCTGGGGCTAGGGAAGTCGTAGCAGCAGTGCAGGCACAGTTCTTAGCTGTCTGGCTTCAGCATAGGCAAGGCAAAGCCCCCCACTGCTGATGTGCCAGTAAAGCCACCTGGCCCATGTCGAACAACAGCCAGGTTGTTCTGGCCTGTGGCTTGTTAAAAGTTGCCAGCTACTGGCTAATTTTTCTAGATCCAAGTATAATGGTTTGTTGCTTTGTAGGTACTATGGTCGAAAGATGCTGTTCAGTCTGATGACTCACCCAGATTTTGACAGAATGCTTGAAAAGTATGTGCCATCCAAGGATTTGCCTTACATTAAGGAGTCTGTTAGCAATCTACGTCAAAAGGTATGTGGAAAACGCTTTGATTTAATTAATGGATCAGGAAGCGATATTAGGTCTGCTGGAAGTGCAAACAGAGGGTCTACAAAGAATGAAAAAGGGGTGGATTTGCAAAAAATGCTGTGTCTTAGAAGTCAAGAAGGGTAGAGATAGAGTGAGTTATGCCTAAAATTAGGATGAGTTAGACCTTGGAAAGGCTATCAAAAGAAATAGCAAAACACTCTTCAGCCATGTAAATCAAACAAGAAAATAGATTGGTTAGGGGAAAAGTCTGGTAACTTTCTCTCCTGAAAACTTAGATCTGGATTAAGAGTTTCAGCAGATCAGGTAGTGCTGGTCTGTTTGGTTTATTTGTAACAACTTTGAGTTGCTGCTTAATATGCACATTGGTATGGAAACCAGAGAGATGAGGAGGGAGAAATTTAAAAAAGAAATGCAGAGCTGAAGTACCAGTGTTTAAATGTCTGTGCTGCTTAGATGAATTTGTTTGGTGTTGTAAGTAGAGTAAGTTTACAGTCTAGCATCTTTGCTATGGCCTTGATGTTAACACTAGGAATAAGTGGTAATTTTATTTTGAATTGTAAAATTGGAATGCCAATAGCAGGTGAGTTACATAAATGAGAAGACATGGCGGAAACCTAATTGATAACTGCTTCTGTGGAAAAGCTGAACTGTCTGCTGCTGTTGGGAGAGCAACTGTTACGCTTGTCATTAGAGAGCCAACAAAATCACAGTATGCTACTGGATCATTATTTTCATTATATGTAGGGCCTGGGAGAGATGCCTCTAGATACACCATCAGCCAAAGGAAGACGTTCTCATGCTGGGAGCGTTGGACATTCTCGGTCATCATCCACTTCCAGAGATGCTCTGAATGTCACTGAAAGGTAGAACTATTATACTAAATCTACTTGCTTAGTAGTTAAGTTTCCATGAAATATTCTCTGCAGTCTCGCTGCAGGGATTGTGGAAATGTTCATAGCAACATTTGTTAGAATCAGTGAAACTTGAAAAGGTTGGTAAAACTTTGTATGTCCCCAGAAACTACTTCTAGTGATGCAGCCATTATATATTAAGAACTAACTTGCTGCTTTGTGTCTTTAAAGATAATTAACTTATTAATTGCCTAAGAACCCATCCCAGTCTTATAAAAGAACAGTTGTAGCATCTTACATTCACACATAATACTTCACTCTTTGGATACAAACATTTAAAGAAGCGACTCTTGAGGTGTATGACAGAAGAAATTAGAGTTCTCACTCTGTGGTGGACCATATCAATAAGCATATCAGTGTATATATATTTTATAATGTTTAAACATCGTTCTAATAAAAACTAACTTCCAGTGGAAAAGTTAATATATTCACTACAAAGAGAAATAAAGCAGTGTAAATAATTTGCAATTAAGTATTCCGTGCTTCTCCTAATTATTCTAAATTCCTATAGTTATTATGCTGAAGTCAGTTCTTTCAGCTGTCATGAACTCTAGTGAGATTATTCCCCGTTCTGTTGACATCCCTGGAATACCATCACTAAGTGGCAGTATTATCACATAACAAAAAAGGGAGCTTGCATCTATTTAAGCCACTTGCTATATTAATCATGATAATACTGATTCTTGTTTTACTGGGCAATAATTAAGCTTCTCTGCTGGCATGTAGGGAAATAAAAAGTAATTGCTTATGTTTCAGCCTTGCACATTTAAGCTCGTATCTAACTTCTTTCACTGGAAATTGCTCATGTGAGTAAAGTTAGGCTGGGGCGGAGGGATCCTTAGCCTTGCTTCATAGAGACAGTTCCTGAGGTTGCTGTCAGATCAAACCTTTGGTCACTCAGAAACACTTGTTCAGAGAACATAAGGGTTCTGCTTGATAAAAGCCAGTGGGCAGAATTCTGTTTCTCTTTTCGCACTTCCCTGGTAGTCTCCCAAATGCTTAAGTGGCCGTTTTGGCATGTTTGCACAATTTGCAGGTCTCTTGCCCTCACAGCATGGATGCATGTGCTGAGCATGTGTAGGAGGCTCAGCTCTGGCTGGGCACCTACCTGCAAGTCACAACATGGTAGCTGGACAGGAGCCCATGATCTGGATGGGGAGGACAGCTCTCTCATGTTTTGCTCCAGTAACTGAGTGCTTAGGGCACTTGCCCGGGAAGCAAGTGACCTGGGCTGTAGGCTCCAGAGGGGATTTGAACCTGAATTGACTTCCTGTACAGTGGTGTAACCACCATGCCACAGGTTAGGCATTACCCAGTCTCCAGCACATCGTTTGAAGGTGACCCTTGGGTATCCAAGATAGGGAGATATGTGGGGCAATGAGGAAGAGAACAAGCTAGAAAAACTGTAGCTCAGTGAGATGGGTGCTGCTCTTGAAGGAAGCGGGTCCTGGGTCTAATCGTGACCTTTGTTCCCACAGGGGCAGAAGAGTCCCTACTGGGCTGCACTCCATCTATTTTACCAGAGACTATCGAATGTCTGGTGCAATGGCTTACTTAGCAAATTTTACCCTGTAGCTTAATTCTGGGAGAGATCAGCCCAGCCATTCCGGGAGAAAAAAAACATATTTATTTAAAATTCTGAAAATTCCTAAGAAACCTGAGTGTCTGAAGATGTCAGGTTACTGTTGTAGCTTCTCTGGGTATAAGCCAAGCTGGAGTAAGCCGGTCTGCAAATTGAGTCAGAAACAAATGAAATTTGTACTGATGTGGGGGGAAGTACAGTTTGAAATGCAAAGTGTGTGAAGCAAATTGCAAAGTGTGTGAAGCAAGCAATCCCAGAACTCATTTGAATGTATATAAAGCTAACAATCCAATTATTTGACATTCACTCTTGAATACCTAGTCAAGCCTATACTTCAACCTTGAGCAAATAATACATATGCAAGAAACCTCGCCATTTCAAGAAAAAATGCAGTGAATACTCTACAACAGTGGTTCTCAGTCTTTTTAGACTTGAAGCACTCTTGTTGGACTCAATGTACTCCCCCATAACTTCTGCAAATTGAGCAGCACCCCATTTCAAGACTAATTTATTTATTACAGTGCTTACCTCCTTGCAGAGGCGCTGGGCAGTGTGGGTGGTGCTGTGGCCAGGCAGCTTACCTCCAAATATCTCCTTGTTTCCTCATACCTCCCAACACCCTTCAAACGATCTCTTGCACCGTGTTAAGAATCACGGTTTTGTAGAGAGAACTTTGCTCGTGCAGCAGTGTGCTACGTGCCAGGGAGCTGCCTTACCTTTAAATCTTTGTTTACAAATTTGGGTGACAAAGGTAACTGCACTGATGTAAGAGACTTTTGTAAGGTGTTTAACTTAGTACTTTCTTGGTTGATTAAAAAATCATTACTATTTCAAAATATCAATGGGTCCTGTTAAGTAAATTTGTAGCTGGCTAACTGACAGTTCTCAAAAAAGTAGTCACCAATCAGGAATCATCATTGCTAGAGGGCTTCCTCAGAGATTGGTACTAGATCTGATGCTATTCACCATTGTGATCAGCGATCTGGAATTAAATTCAAAATTGCTGCTGATTAAATTTTTGAATGATGTGAAGACTGGGAGAAAGGCGGCTGCTGCTGAGAACAGGTTGCAGGTTTTAAAGCAGTCAGCAGGCTGTTGTGGCAGAAAGGGAGACTGTATCTAGGAAAGCACTGACTCTAAGGGTGTGTCCAGATGAACGTGGGCACTCGTTTCCCTGGGGACAAGAAGCAATGGCACACTTTGGACCACTGCTGCTTGTCCCCAGGGAGCACCCATGCCCTCCATGCTCTGGCGTGCGGCAGGTTACCTGGGTGGGGTAGGGGAGGCAGGGGCCAGCACAGTTGCTGGCCCTAGCAGTCTTACCTGAGATCCTGGGGGCCTTCTGGGCCAGCAGCTGTGGCAGAAAGACTGGCCAGCAGCCAGAGTGTGGCTCTAGCTGGCCAAGATCCGGTTTTGGGTGGTGCGTGCTGCTGCCACGTGTCACTCTGCCTTTTTACGGCATGGGTTTTTTGACCCCAGGATCTTCCCTGCCCCCCCACTGCAAAGTAGTAGTGTGGGGAGCAACTGCATATGCGGTGTGTGGCACTGCAGATGGGTCTACAGCACCACATACCTTCTATTTCAGGGGGGTAGTGAGTAGTAGCAGGAAAGGGTTTTTACCTTCATATATGTATTAACGAGACCAGTACTAAAATAATACATACAGCACCAGGATAGCAAATGTTAAAAACAGTGTTAGCAAATTGGTGAGAGTGTAGAAAAGAGCCACAAAGTGCTTTGAGGGCTAGAAGAAGTGCTTTACTGTGAGAGATTTTAAGAGCTCAGGCTGTTTGTAGTTTATTGAAGAGATTGAGAGGTGACTCGATTACAGTGTATGAGGACCTTTCCAGAGAAGAAACACCAGGCCCTTTAAAGGTTCCTTTAATCTAGTGAAAAAATACATAATTGGGAACTGAAGCCTAATAAATTCAGTTTGGATAAAAGGCAGAAAGTTTTAACAGTTGAGAGGATTAACTGCTGGAACCAAACTATTGAGTGAAGCGGTGCATTCTTCATCTTGTATGTCTTCACATCAGGTCGGGATCCCTTCCACAAGATTTGGTTAATTGAACACAAACTACTGGGCTCAATACAGAAGAATCTGCTCCAAGGGAAATGTAATGGGATATGATATACACCATCTCTTTTCAGACTAATTTAGCCACCTCTTTTCTTTCCCAAAACCCCATTCCTCAGGAAAGGAGGAGCTTCATGTACTACATGTTTCCAGAGTTTTACTTTATTGCACCGAGAGAGGAAAATATTAAGATGCTCTTCCAGCTTATGCCTGGCTGCACCTGGCTGGTTGACTGTTGTAAGGGTCAGGCCATCACATCACAAAAGATATCTAAGTGGCTACCATACTTGTATCGCATTGTACTACCTATGTGCTCCTCCTACTCAGTGTTAAGGCAACATCAAGCAAGATCCCTTGCTTGCTTGATAGTGTGCTGATACCCAAGATCCGCATGGTGGCATAGTGGATGCACTGACCAAAGCAGATGCCAAATTTGGGAGAATAGTACTGATGCAAATTGTATTCATCTCACCACCCTCAAGGGTTACAACTTGCACATCACCTACAGGGGGATTTGCACGGACACACACTCAAAGAAGGAATGGTTACTTATTTTACAGTAAATCGGTCTTTGAGTTGTCAGTGTGGATCCCATGACCTGATCTCTATCTCTCCTGGCAAGTCCTGAACTAGCATGAACTTTTAGCTGTGAGGGAACTGAGAGAGTCCCATCCATTCCACCCTGAGTGCCCTGGGAGAGATGAGTGAGGAGTCCCAGGACGTGTTGCATGGGGCCCAGACAGACAGTGCTATTCAAAGGAAGCCAGAGTTGCACATGTGACAGAGATGCACTGGTGGTAGAATCTGTGAAACCTCGTTACTGTGGTATAAATAACCATTCTTTAAAAAAAAAAAACCCAACAAACTTTCAAATGCCCAAAAATAACTTTGATAAGAAGTGTTTCTATTTAATATTGATATTTTTACATCTATTTAATATTGATATTTTTACATCTAAGAGACTTGAGTACGTGTAGATGTAGGATTACTGTTGTAGCTTCTCTGGGTGTTTAGTGAATAACAATGATACTTTTTTTCTTTCCAACAGGGAGATTACAGAAGCCCGTGAAATTATAAGAAAACCAATTCCTCGTAACTCTCTAGAAAGTGCAGAGTATGTTACGGTCATAACAGGTTTACTGAATGCAAAAGATTTCCGTGATAGAATTAATGGCATTAAGCAACTGTTTTTGGACACCGAGAACAATCAAGACCTCATTGTTGCAAACATTATTAAGGTAATTATATATACAAAAACATTTTCTTTGAGAGGCCTGACTCTCCTTGGTAGAAAGTCTCAATAATAGTAATGTTCTGCTCTAAAGATGCTCGGTGTCACAAAACTTGGTTTGTTCTTTTATTAAGAAAATGTGACAAGCAGGAGAGTAACAGAGCAAGTGAGGAGGAGGTCAGGTATGGCTTAAGGAAGAGATAAAGAAAGTATAAAAATAGTGGAAATTGATTGGGGAATAAGAGAAGCTTAAAGGTACAGGTGGAAAAAGAATAAATGGTTGGAAGGCCTGGGGAAGACCAGGGACATGACTGCAGAATAAATTACAGAATAAATGCGGGCCATTTTTTAACACCTATTGTTTTATTCTTATCTTAATCACAGGTTAGATCTTTCTTTGTATTTAAAAAAAATCCTTAGTTACCAGTTTAGAATTTTTTTTTCTTCCTTCCATTATAAATTCTCTGTATGTATAAGTGCTTATCTTTTATCAAATCTGGTTTTCGGGTGCTGTAGACTCTATGAATCTAAAGCAGAGGTCACTAATTAATGGCTCATGGGAGCCATTGGATCCAGCCCTTATTGCTGGGGCGGCTTTGGCATAGAGTCTTCCTCCTTTTATGTGTTTTACATTGTTCTGGAAACCCCTATTCCCTCATGTTTGGAGGAGGAGAGCTTATTTCTAGTTTGTATGAAGGTAATAACTATTTCCAGTGCACTGGGGAATGCAGTTTTATAGTGAAAAATAGCATTACAGAATAGATTGCATTACTCCAATAGAAACCCTGCAGGGCCCTGGGACATCCAGTGTTTTTATCAGTGATCTCAAGGAAAAGTAATATTGGTAGAATTTGCAGCTGCAATCCTAGACTGCCACAGAGGACTTGCAGATGAAACGTGTTTCTCAAAATGCTACAGGAGGGAGACACCCTACTTTTCTTGTGCTAAGTATAGTTCTGTCACAGTGAGCGGCTTGTTTAACAAATATGAGTAAAACAGAAAATGCAGTTGATTGGACTGAAAGTTACAGATGGTTAGTGTAATTTTGTTACGTCATGTAGGATGGACTACAGTAAATATGGATGTAAATAGAAGAATTGAATGAACATGCCATTTGAAAATACCAAGCATCTATTATTTGGTAAAAAGATACCGTGTCAGTGTATTGCACATCAGAGTTTGTTGTGATAAGCTGCAGAAATTGGATAACTCTGATGCCCGAGTAAATCAAGCTCCTCTTTGGTTGTTTTTTCAGATCTTTGATGCTTTCAAGTCTCGCTTACATGATTCCAACAGCAAAGTAAATCAGGTGGCTCTGGAGACAATGTACAAGATGATTCCTTTGTTGAAAGACAACTTATCACCTGTTATCAATATGTTAATTCCAGCCATTGTAGACAACAACCTGAACTCCAAGAATCCAGGGATCTATGCTGCTGCCACAAACGTCATCCAGGCTCTTTGTCAACATTTAGGTAATTAACTCGCAGTGCTGACAGAAATAATGTTTTGTCATGTGATCGGCCACCTGAAAGCACTCTACAGCCATGTCCTGACAGAAGTGCATGGTGGTAGAGCACTTTAAAACTGCCTGATTGTGTGACAAATGGACCCTCATTACATGCGGGTTCAGGTGAAGGCCCTCCAAAGTGGAGCACCTTCATTAACTCCTGTCAGTGCATGCCAGAGGCAGGGCTGGGCTCATGCAGTTCAGTCCTGCTTCTGATGCTGTCTTCAGGGTGGGAGTTGGGGAAGGGAGGGGAGGAAGCTCTAACGCCAAGTTATGGGGCAAAGTTAACACACGGGAGGGCAGGGAGTGGATACGGGCTGATCTGGACAGGTTGGATCAATGGGCAGAACGAAATAGGATGCAATTCTACAAAGACAAATGCAAGGTGCTCCACCTAGGGAGGAGGAATCCTCAGCACACCTATAGGTTGGGGGATCACCTCTTCAGAAGCTCAGCGGCTGAGTGGGATCTTGGAGTCATAGTTGACTCCAAGATGAATATGAGCTGGCAGTGTAACGAAGCCATCAGCAAAGCCAGTCACACCTTGTTGTGTATTAGCAGATGCGTGACCAGCAAATTGAGGGAGGTGATGCTCCCCCTCTCTGCGTTATTGGTCAGGCCACAGTTGGAGTACTCTGTCCAGTTCTGGACACCGCACTTCAAGCAGGATGAGGAGAATCTGAACAGGGTTCAGAGGGCCACTCATATGATTACTTGCAAGACTCTGTGGCCTACGTGCAAGACCCTACAAGGGGAGGTTGAGGGATCTGGATCTCTTCAGCCTTCACAAGTGACCTTGTAGCTGCCTATATGTTTATCAAGGGAGGACAACAGAGAATTGGAGATGCGCTATTTACCAGGGCACCCCTAGGAGTAACTAGGAATAATGGGTACAAACTAGTGGAGAGTAGATTCAGGTTAGACATTAGGAAGAAATTTTTCACAGTAAGGGTGGCCAGAATCTGAAGTGGGCTGCCGAGGGAGGTGGTACTGTTACCTAACTTGGTGGTCTTCAAGAGGAGGCTAGATAGACACCTGGCTGGGGTCATCTGACCTCAGCGCTCTTTCCTGCCTGGGGCAGGAGGTCCCACACGATGATCCTTCAGGGTCCCTTCTGACTACAATCTAGGAATCTATGAAAGCTTGGTCTGGGGTTTGCCCAGCCTGTGCTGGGGGGAGGAGGGAAGGGAGGATGGATCCCCCACTCTCCAGGACCCAATGTCTGTTGGGTTTGGGGGGGGTTGCTGTAACACACAGTGCTTGGTTCATTCTTTTATTAAGAAAACGAGACAAACAGCAGAGTAATACAGCAAGTGCAGGGGAGGTCAGGCTTAAAGAAGACAAAGTGTAAAAATAGTGGAAATTGAATGGGGAATAAGAGAAGCTTATTGTTTGCCAGTGCCCATTGTTTGAAGGAGCCAGTCTTCATGACATGGTTTCTACCAGGCTCTTGTATTTTGCTTGGAAGGTAGGCAAGGAGAGGTTTTAGGTGAGCTCAGTAGGAATCAGTTCTGATGACTGTTAGGAAGTTTGGAAGGAAAGGACTGCTTATTTCCAATGGCATAGATTTGCACTGGTTAGGCTGTTTGCTCAGTCTAATGCAGCTAAACTAGTACAGAAATGCTGACTTAATTTGGCTTTCCTACTTCACACAGTGCCTGATTCTGTGAACTGAGGAGCACTTGTAGAAAGAAGCTGAGTGCCCATAGCAATGTAGTAACAGCGCTGAAACTTTAATATACTTTTTCTGTTAAGCAGCTATCAACGTAGTTCAGCAGGTAGTAATATAGAGGTTTGCTTAAGCTACTGTGAACATTTCTGACTGCAGTTCATGTAGTGGTCAGGCCTTACGAAAAATCAGTCCCCTAACAGCTCTTCATAAAACTTCACCAGCTGAAAGTACTCCTTTGAGCTTAAAGAAAAAGAGACTGTCTGCCTTAATTATATAAAGTTTGCATAATGCATTTCAAGTTAGTATTTTTGTTGGACTGAAAAACTGAGGACTTTCTAAAGTAATTTGCTTATTTTAATGGTCTTTATCATCTTTTATTTCTTGAATTTAGATAATTCCTTGCTTCTCCAACCGTTTTGCACAAAGGCCCAGTTTTTGAATGGAAAAGCTAAACAAGACATGACCGAAAAGCTTGCTGGTAAATTTACATCTTGCTTTGCAACTTTATATTTATGTGTATTCCAGCCTGCTTGGGCAAACTGACCTCAAGATGATTGAGGTTATGTTCATATTTCAGGTTATTTAGCAAGAGCCCACCCACAACAGCAACAGGATTGCATGCTGCAAATCTGTTCTTTAGTCAAAAAGAGTTTGAGCATGCCTTGTGCTCCTTACACGAAGCTTAGTACTGTTAAACCAAAAATTACATGCTTAAGGTGGCTGTATGTTTGCCTAAACGATAGCATAATACTTATGCTGACAGAATTAGTTTCATGTTGGATTGGGCTGTAAGTATTTGCCTAACAGAAATGGATTGTCAACTTGGTTGTAAACCTGCACCTTGGTCAGTGCAGGAACCCCCTGTGTCTGTGTCGAACAAGTTGGAGGATTGGGACCTGCAGAAGAGATTGTGGGGCTCTGTCTGCTACCCCCTGGTGAATTTTTGGGGTAATCTTAATGCTCCCTCTTTTGTTATTCTCTTAATTTTTTCAGATATTGTTGTGGAGTTATACCCACGGAAACCTCATGCTGTGGAGCAGAAAGTTTTAGTTGTCCTATGGCATGTCTTAGGAAACATGACAAATAGTGGCTCTCTGCCTGGAGCTGGAGGAAATATGCGGACAGCTACAGCTAAATTAACAAGAGCACTTTTTGCACAAATGGGTCAAAGTCTGTTAATTCAGGCTGCATCTCAACCCCCACACATCAAAAAGAGCTTGGAAGAATTTCTCGAAATGGCTACCTAAAATAAATAATGTGTATGTGTGTGCATGTATGTGTGTAAATCAGTCAATCCATAGACTGAGACAGACTGACAACTGTTTACATGAACGCAAGTGGAACAATTCTAAAGTTGCTTTTTCACAGTGCCTGCACTTTGCACGTAGAAAACTAGAACGGCTGCTTTTTCGACAACCCGTAGAACACATCGCTGTCCTGTACCAGCACACGTACACCAAATCAGTATAACACTCATGAACTCTCTTCACCGGTGTTGCTTGCAGGCCACATGGAAGTATCTAACATGTTTAAAGAGAAGTCAATCCTGCTCATTTGCACTCTTTAGAGATTACAGCACAGCACCCTGTATGGAATGTAATAGATACAAGATTTGTAATGAATAATATACTTTTTATTGTGTAATCATGTTCTGCCATGTTTTTTCACTTAGCCTTACTTATGTAAGTGGGGGGGGGGAAAAAACCAAAACTCTTGAGTTGTATATGGTACCAAGAACAGGGCTTTGTGTGATATTTGTGGAAGAACACGTGTTTCTTAAATCAGTCCACTTATATAATTGTGCAGTATTAGCTTGCTATTGCTGTTGTTACATGGATGTAACATTTGCTTGACAGTTGGGCATAATCATCTGCACACTATTGTAAAATTTTAACAGGCTATAATAAAGCATGATGACCAAAATTTTTAGGAAACAATTTTTACAGAAGTACCCATTTGTCTTAAAAAGAATGCCATGCTTTGAATATAACTTCCATATTTTTGTGTGAAAACACTAAGTTTTATCGTTCTGTCTGACACTTAAAATAGTGTTATCTCTCAGCCCAGCTGTGTAACTCTCAGCAATGTAGTGCCAGGTCTTCTCTAGCTTTCCTCAGAATTCCTCAGCTCTAAGTACTGTACTCATTTTAAAAAGAAAAAAAGAATATTATAACAATAAATGGATTTATTTCTGTAAAGGTGTGGCAGATGGCTTTTTTCCCCCCCCTCAAACTTTCTAACTTTTTTGATGGCAAACTACTGGTGGAGAAGACCAGTTTTATCTGGAAAGCTCATGTTTGCTCAGTAAGTGTAGGGCAAGGGGGAGTTCAGCTTGAAGCAAGGGATGGTTTTATGGGCAACAGCCTCACAGTAAGGCTAAAAACAGACAACCAGTTTAATGCAGCGCTGATGGGTCTGGGATATGACTGGCATCAAAACAGATGTGGCAGAGTCATTTACACACAAGACTTCACCAGCAGTTAACCTGAACTAGTCACAATTGTTCCAAGGCAAAGTGTCAATTCGGGTAATCCACAAACACTTTATGTGGGACAATGGACTGGTCTATCTGTGCAGTTTGCTGCTAGATTAAATGCTCAAATCCAAATCAGGTTGGCTGTTTTTAGCCCAAGAACATAAGAACTACATTCACTAGTTCAGACCATAGGTCCATCTTGCCCAGTCTTCTGTCTCACAGGGGCAGAGAGTGAATGCTTAAAGGGAGAGAGAATTGGGTTTGACCAGGGCTTTTTTTCACTGTTCCTTTCTTGCTTGCAGCCTCCAGCATTGAAGGTTTAGGAAAGTTGTGATTCGGAGGCAGTGCCCCTCACTTCCGTGCTCCACAGCTACTGACACTCCTCTCCCCCAAGACGTGTCCAGCCCCTCACTTCTACCACACCTGGTGGCAATGATTTCCATACTCATTCCATGCTGCATGAGAGAGAACTTCCTTCTGTTAGTTTTAAACTCACTAGTATCATTGTCATGGCTACTTCTTGTGAGAAACAGCAAATAATAAATCCCTGTTTACTTTCTCTGGGGGAACCAGTGGGTTGAGAGAGAGAAAGCTCGAGAGATGGGAGTTTCCCCACCACTACTGTAGGTTTATTCAGCAGACAGCACGCGTTCTTAGACTAAGCAATGCACTAGTTACATGCAAATGTGTCTTGCTCCCTATCCTGTTGCTTAAACAGCTCTGGGTCTCTGAGACGTTCAGAGGCATATTCTAGTAGTTCAGTAACCCAGCAGTCCCTTAGTCCTTTCAGTCCAATGACCCTTTGCTCCCAAACGGCTTTATATCTTTTGTTCCCTGCGTATGCATTTTTGCTGCTGCTCCTGGCAACTTGCAGACTACTAGTAGGATTTCTAATGGGCATGATCCTCAAATGGAGAAAACCTTTTCTAGTTCCTAAAAATTAGAACACATAATGAGTTTCTTGGGGGCAGGTTCCTAAAACCTTTGAGGCACAAACACATCCCTACCTGCACCTGTTTCTGATTGCACCTTACCCCATCCCCACTCTCTATCTGTTCCTCTCCCCACTCTCATTGCCAATGCTGATGCTTTGACAAAACGCGTGGCTGTTTTCTGGGCTGTGACCTTCCAACACCTCACAGGAGCGGGCAGCAGGTTGTTGGTTGTAGCCGTGTTGGTCTAAGGACACAGGCACACCAGGGTCTTTGGGTAGATGCGATGTCTTTTACTAACCCAACTAAACAGTTGGCAAAAGCTCTCAGAACAGCAGACTGTAGAAGAAGAAGGGTGGTTGCACCTGAATGCTTGCCAAGAACTTTTTCCCAGCGACTCAGTTGGTCTAATGAAAGATATCACACCTACCCAAAGAAGCTTGCTTGCAAGATTTCAGGCATAGAGCAGAACCGTAGTGTCTCCCAATGCTTGGGGAAGGGTGTCTGGGCCTGAAAGCTTGCAAAGAACTTTTTCCCAACTGTTTAGTTGGCATAATAAAAGACATCACATTTACCTGATCATTGCCAGCTGTGTTTTATAGTCCCAGCTCTGTCCTGGCCTGATCCTGATGCAGATGCTCCTTGCTGCCTTTCTCTGGGCCTTCCCCCACTCTTCTGTTCCCGCCCCGGGCTGCGGGGACCAGATTGCGCACGGGCTCTCCGGTGTGGATGCCCTGAAAGCTCGCCAAGAGAAATGTTTACTACTGTTTGAGTTGATTTAATAAAAGATACTGGATTGACCCAAAGACCTGTGTCTGCCGGTGTCCTTAGACCAACATGGCTACAACCTACATCCCTGGAAGTACAGCATGACACTTCCACCACGGTTTCACCCTCACCGCTGGAGGGGCTGGACACGCTTTCCTGGCTCTAGGGAACGTGGTTTTTTTGTACATGTGATTTTCCATTTATTTTGTTGGGTAACATTTTTTTTTTGTACATGGGGCAACACGTGTTCCCCCACTTTTTTTGGGGG
>NW_017728958.1:356527-356882 GCF_001723915.1 Gavialis gangeticus
GGGGGGGGGGACACGTGTGTGGCGAGCCCCAGCCCCGCACCGCGGCCCTCGGAGGTGGCTGCACCTGGGCCGCGCCGCACGTGGCACCAGCTCCATGGGCGCGGCCCCTCAGCGCATGCGCTCAGGGAGACCCCTGACTGGCGCCAGCGGAAGGCGCATGCTCCGTGCGCGCCTCTGGGCTGCGCCTGCGCACTCAGCTCCCGCGGCCTCCGCGCATGCTCCGTGCGCGCTGGCGGAGGGTCTGGCCGCGCTGGGGCGCCCGCGCCGGCCCCATGTGGCAGCGTCCGACAGGTCAGCGCCGCGCCGCGCCTGGGCCTGGGCTTGGGCCTGGGGCGGGGGCCAACCGGGCCCACCA
>NW_017728958.1:361882-363848 GCF_001723915.1 Gavialis gangeticus
GGGAGAGGTCTGGGGATGTCGGGGAAGGGTCCCTGTGTCTGGCGGGGCCTGGGGGTGTCCCTTGGTCTGGCGCTGTCAGAGGGGGTGCCCCTGGGTCTCCGGGGTTGTCTAGGTATGTCCCTGTGGGGGGGTATGGGGGTGCCTCTGGGTCAAGGGGGTGTCTCTGGGGTTTCTGCTGCATCTTCTGGATCTTGTCTCGTGGCTCCTTTGCGCAGCTCGCCTGCGCTTCTCATGTCCGTAAGACTTTAGATGGCTGGAGGCACCTGTCATGGGTGGGCGGCGAGGCAGCTTCTGCCCTTCATGCCACGACCGTCTCTGTCGCAGCGCTGAGCTGGCATCTCTTACCAGGTGCCCATGTGCCCAGCTTGGCCCTCTGCTCTGCCCTGCGGGGCCCGTTCTGGCCCGCTCTGGTGCTGGGAGTGCGTCCTCATTTTCCCTGGGCGGTTCACAAGTGTTGTTGCCTGGCATTTTTGTCAGAGGTGGAGGGGTTGGCATCACCCTGGTCTTACCACTGTACTTCAGGTTTACTGGTATATAAATATTTTGGTTAGAAATATGGAGTTAGTTGCATGAGTAAAAGAACAATTCTTGTTTGGATGTAATATACTATTAAGATTATGTAGCATTATGATTATGATATTGTTAAAAGCAGCACAACTTTATGCTATAGTCAGGAAGCCTGCTAGCTTATGGGTAAATCAGGTGGAAGAGACCTTCAGTCTTGGGGTGAATCAGCGAAGTGGTTTGTTGCAGTTCTGGGGTACTTGCTTGTTCTATCCTTGGAGTAATGAAAGACTGGGAGCAAGGTATTACGGTCAGTTGGTTGAGACAGTACTTTTTGTTTTCTTCCCTTATTTCTCCAAGTATTCTTGAATTAAAAATAAGCAGTGATCTATCCGTTGCTCCATAAATATGTTTAAATAGGATAAATAATATATGCTAAACCACTTAATAGAGAAAGAGCTGAGCATGACTACCGGGTGCACTCGAGTTGAAATTTAATAAAATGAGTAATATCTGGGAATCTACAACATTGCAATACATAGTCTTCTGTCCATGTCTTCATCTTCTGTCCATGTCTTCAGTGTAGCAGGCAGGACAAGGTGGCATCTTTATAGACTAACTTGGAGCTTTCTTCATCACATGTTATGAATGGACTTGCGGAGAACAGTGGTACTAAATCAAATGGAATAAAGTAATTTAAATACAAAGGATTATTGGGAAAGGAGGAGGAAGGTGGGGGCACTGCTGAGAAAGGCGAAGGGTGGTTGAAGAGATCAAAAGAGATAAATAAAGCAGTTAATGCACTGAGGGATTTAATGGTTATAAAAGCTAGTCTAGGCAATGGGGTAAGAATTGAGAGTCTGTGTTGAGACCATATTTAACGCAGTCCAGTCTGGGGAAGATTTCTTGTTTCTCAATTTTTATTCACGTTGGTTTTTAAAGTTTTGCTGTTTCAGAACAGCTGCTCTGAGGTCAGCGATGGCACGTCCCAGGAAGTTGAAGTATTCTGGTCTGGGCCTGTGTCCAGTCCGTCCAGTGCAGACAGCAGGGGGGCACTGCAAGCAGGTGATGGCATATATGGCTTGGGTAGAGGAGATTGTCTCTGTATCAGTGTAGATTAATTCATGTTCCTAATTCAGGCTAAGCAGGCAGGAGTGACTGCTTAATACTTTAGAGGAGACTAAAGGAAATTTCAATTTCTATTAAACAGAGGTGCACCAATAAAGATTTTTTTGGCTGATACTGATGGCTGATTAGTCATATCAGCTGATACCGATCCAATAGCTGAGCCGCATCCCACCAGATTGGACAGCAGTGTTTGGCCAGTAAGTCTGTGGGGGGAAGGTGTGTGTGGGGCGGGGGGCAGATCGAGACCCCCATGGTGAGGGAGGGAGTGGGGCAGGGACAGATGCTGCCCAGATGCAGGATGGAGTCCCAGGGGGTGGGTTCTGCCACTGTGTGC
>NW_017728958.1:368848-380421 GCF_001723915.1 Gavialis gangeticus
GGGAACGTGTGATCCCTGGTTTTGTGCTTGGGGCAAGGGCGGGCTGTGCATTTGGGGCCAGGGGACTGTGCCAGCCTCTCCTTAGTGGTGGGAACTGGGCCGTGGCTGAGCTCAGGGTAGGTTGAGGTGGCAGTGCTGGGAGGGGGGTCATGGGGTGGGCTACAGCCACCCCAGAATTTGCTGTAGCCACCCCGTATCCCCCCTCCCAGCTCCTCTGCTGCCTGTTCTGAGCACAGCACCGGCCCAGCCCCCCTGCTGGGAAAAGGTTGGCTTTACCCTGTGCCCAGATCCAGGGGGCACATGCCCCCCATGCCCTCCCCAGGGGTGCACGCAACCGTGGGAGCTGTCCTGCCCCCTGCCTCTCCCCCACGCTCCCTGGACAAGCTGTCCACAGCTCTGTCCTACGCCCAGCTCTGCCCTGGCTGGGCAGCCCCAGCCCTACTACCTTCCTTGCTGTGGGGGCCATGATATGCCACCCCCATACCCCTTCCCCCTCACACACTTATCGGCCAGGCACTGCTCTCCAAGCTGCTGGGATGCATTCTTGGCTGCGTGCGTACATGCACCATTTGTTGGTGACATTATCGGCCACATCAGCCAATGAAAGTCGATTGCCGGTAATGTCAATTTTCCTTTTATCAGTGCCGATACGATATGGACTGATGTATCGGTTCAGCTCTACTATTAAATCTTGGGGTGTATTGGTTTCATTTATGTCTTTGGATGCATTCAGGCAAAAGTTAACTTTGGAGGAATATTTTGGGTCCTGCTTGGAACATGTACCTGGGTGGATGGAGTTCATCACACTGCCCTCTGTATTAGAGTATCTTAAGAAGGAGTAAGCACTAGATGGTGGTTTGTTTGCTAGATTTCATCTCAGATGTGTTAATATTTGCACCTAGAAAGGAATGGGGAAAAAAAGATAATGTTTCATGGATCCAAAATGTTCTGAGATAAGCAGATCATTAATTCAACCGAGTATGTTGGTTCTCTGACTAACAAGCAGTGGTGTTATCAGTGGGTGGTGCACAGTTTTAGAAATTCTGATTATTTTGACAACTGAAAGCAGGAGCAGAAGTTTCCTGTTTTAGTTGAAGCTTAGGCCTTTTGAAACAGCTAATAGGCAAAAATGTTACTTCCATGCATTTTGATACTGGATATCATTTTAACTTCAGAACTGTAATTTCAATGTATTTGGAGATGATTTTGTTTTCCTCCACCCTCATAGTTTCAAGGTTATAATTCCAGTATCTTCTAAAATGTTTTTGCTGATTCCAGCATTGCTATGTAAGCTGTCCTCCTCAGGCCTCCTGTATTTTGAGCTTACTAAGACTACATATTCTAGGTCCAACTAGTAACAGATGTTTTCCTTCAAGGGGCCGGGGGTACAGACAGCTATTAAAGTGTTCTTACTTTGTTATGGGGCAGTCAAATGTTCCCTACTGCTTGAAATGAAAGTTGTAAGGAGCCATTTTAATTATTCTGAATATTAATCAGATTATCTTCAGGATGCAGAAATCTACTTAACATTTAGTCCTGCGTTTACTAAATACCTAGGGCTAGTTTGATGCCACGAAGATGCCTTTTTCTTAGTCCTCAAATCAGCAGGAGCGACCACTACAATCTATTTTCCTTCTTAGTAGCCTGTGGTCCCAGAGAACTGCAGAAGTCCAGGAAATGCGCGTGAAAAGAGGTCATGTCTTTGAAACGCTCACTAAAGAAATATGCTTCTGGTGCTGGACGAGGCAGGTACCTTCTGCAAGTACCATCTGTGCCTCAAGTCCTTTTGGCAGAAACATGTGGGAGGCCATTCTTGGCCTCAGGCCTGGGACTCTTTTTTTTTCCTTGTATCCCATCAGAGCCTGAGCATCCTCCAGAAAAACTAAGGCTTTTTATTCGGGCAGGCTTTTAGTTAAGTTTTAGGGAATTTGTTGTTCATACATACTGGTCTATATTCATCTTTTAAAAAATGTATCTTGTTTTTTATTGTCAGCCACCTTGAGCCTTTCCTGGGGAGGGCGGCATATACATCTGACAAATGAATGTGCGCATCTTCCAGAACACAGATACGTTTGATAGGATGTTAGAGAGAATTCAAGAGTGCTGAAGCAACTCCACCGCGTGTCCTAAATGTTTTAGAGGAAGTTACTGTAATAACCTAATCTAATCATTGTTGAAGTCCAAAAGGCGCTGGTAAACTTGAGTGTCCAAGTGATTAAACTGTTGGAGATTACTTGCTCAATGCCACCTTCTAATGAGTGGTTATGCTGATGCAACCACACATCAACTCATGATACATGTGGGTTTGTTCCTCTGATTGCCCCAATGAGAGTGCCTGTGATCAGCATGTTGATCACTTCTTTCTGTCTCTGAGCTCTGCAGGGAGATGCTGTTATGGTGTTCCTAAGTATTGCTCTGCCAGCTGATTTTTTTTAACTTACAAATGTGAGTAGAGAAGTTGATTTTTCAAGTGCTTCTAAGAGGTTTTGATGACTTTAGTCCTGTACTTCCTTTTTATAACATGTACAGGTAATACTTTGAAACTGACATTGTTTAATCTTGAGATTATGTCGAGTATTGTTAAAATGGAAACTGAGGCCTGACTTGTACAGGAGCCATCTGCACAGTAATGGATATGGTTATGCCTTGTGTGGAAAAACTGTTCAGCTTCTTGACCAAATGCTGTATTTCTTCCAGAAGGTTTTTACAATTATTTGCTGGGCTTTTTTTGGTGCCAGGAACTCTGATTTAGAGTTCTCCAAATACTCTGTTTTGGGGCTCTTTGTAGGATATTCCCAATGCATTGTTTTTTTTTAAGTGAGGGTATAGCTGTGAGTACCATTAACCAAATAATACTCAAGCAGCTGTAAGTATTGTTGGTTTGTGACATTGTAATAGGAGAAGTGGCCACTAGTAAAGGGTGCTTATGTTTCCAGTCTGTCCCCTTATTTTTACCTACACAGGATGTAATGATGTTATTTTTTTATCATTTTTTGGGAACAGCAGAAAATACATTCAAAATGGTGACAAGGTAGGTAGGCTCTCTGTCTCTTTCTCTATATTCACCCTGAGCTTGAAATAGCTGGAAAGTGAAACTTGCCTCGATAGTTGTGCTCATGTCTTATTCTGGGAAAAATGTTTTTAATTGGAGTGGTGCATGTTTGAAAATCACAGGCCTCTCATTCATGCAGTGCATCCAGGAGGAGCTTTTTTTTGTTCTTGTAACATGCAGGTTTCATCAGTCTTGCCTGTTTGGCTTAGCTGCATGGAGAAAAGTCGGCTAAAGTTGTGTAGCCTGAGGATGGGGCTGCAAGGGAGGGAGCCCCGGGCACAAGTTTCACTTGTGAGGAGTTCAGTTCAGTGCTCATGGACGGTAGAGGAGGTGCATATGGTGCCCTTCCTGTGCACTGTGAGTGCGTGAAGTCTGCAGGGGAGGCTCTTCTTCCTGGTGCAGCTGACGGGGCATTTATGGTAGCATCCAGCCAACAGCTTGTGCTGTGGAATTTTAAGGCGCGATTCCCAGTTGGCTGCAGGTCAGTAAGGCTTTAAAGACCTGGAGAATGAATCTGCTGTTTTTCTCATTCATTTTCTTTCCTTTTTCAGAACTGTCTGATTCCACATGCACATCTGCAACATTAATAACGCCTGTGCAGGTTAAGCAACCAGAAGCTAGGCAGTATGTTGGCAAAGTTGCATTCTCAACTGTGTAACGCAGTGGTGCTCAACCTAGTTGTCCAGTGGGCCGAAAGGACAGTGCCCGGTCCCTCTGTGGGCTGGATCTGGCTGGTGGACCCAGTCTGGCTTCCAGGGCAGACACAGGGAGGCTCCATTTGGGCTCATACAGGGAGTAGCTTGGCCTGACATAGCTGTGCCAGGAAAGGGGGCATGGCCTGGCCCTGAACCAGCTGGGAAGGAGGAAGGGGCATGACCCAGCCTTATCTGGGTGTGCGGGGCGGGGGGGTTGTGGCCCTACTCCAACCCATGGCACAGGGCTTGGGATTTTGGCAGTGTGGAGGGATGGCAGTATTAACTGCCACTGGTCCCCCGCCACTACATTTCCCAACCTTTGGGGAGCTCTATGGGCCAGATCCTAAGGCTCTGGGGGCTAGAGGGTGAACACCCTTAATATAATGCAAATAAATAAATGGCTTTGATGCTATTGTTGCTGTCCTTACTGGTGTTTAATTCTAGTATCTTGTAACCCCAGGTGGGACCAGAACCTCCTTGGTCTCTAAGCATACAACAGGAGACCGCTATGCAGTTGTCTTCAATGGCACAAAGTGAGGCATTTTTTTAAAGTACAATATAACTATGATATTCCTGAGAGGATCCTCTTCTCTCACCCTTTCATACAGGAGTTATAGCTACGTTTAGTAGCTCCACAGTCGGTGACTAAAGAACTTTTCCCTTCACCACCTCTTCTTCCCAGTTCACTCCCTGCTGACATGATGGTTTTTGGTGTTGTGAGACATCCAGTTCACTTCTCTCTCTGAGAAACAGCAGAGAGCCTTTATTGTCAGGCCCCTTCGGGGATCATTGCTCTCTTTGTGGGGTGGGAGCACAGTTTGGTTCAGAGGCTGTCTTTGCAACCCAGTGAGCAAAGAGCTTCCTTTAATCCTGCACTTTTCCCATCTGCCTTATCCAACGATCTCGCAGGGTTTCTCTTTAGTGTCGGTATTTATATAGGCTGGGTAGAAAGCTTGGCATCTAGTCAGCCTGTCTGTCTGTTGGAGTCCTCCTGCATCCCATCACGATCACTAGCAGGGTCAGTGACCAGGACAGAAATGTTTGGCTCATGGAAGAGCCAAGCTAGAAGGTCCTGTGGCCTAAAATGAGAATATCAGCTTTCAGAGGGCAGAGTTAGTGCAGTGTTTTTCTGAAGCGTTATGGGGAAAAAAGGCTTAGTCAGCTCTATGCTGTTACCAGACTGCGTGGAAGTACCTTCCAGGGATAATTTTATGCCTGTGAAGTTATTTGCATGCTAGAAGTTATTTGCATGCAACGGCATGAAGAAGTTTCTGTTCAATCAAGAAGATATATTATTTTTTAGAAGAAAGAAACAGGGAACTTGAAAATGGGTAGTAACATACTCCAGTAGTCCTCACTGTTGGGGCTTTTTATATGGTCTAGTTCATCTGTAGTCATCTCAATGTATTTTTGCTTGCCGTGCAAGTGTATGTGGGCTCATCTGACTGATCTCTTTCCTTGCATGCCTGGTATCGGCCATGCTGGCCTTCCCATGCTTCTAGGGTGCGTTTGGGGTGCATTTTGGGCAACTCTGCTGTTCTTTCACAGTCTCAGTTACTGGTAAGCCTTGTTTGATGGTATTTTTTGTTGCACCAACATATGGTTGGGAGAGATGCTAGACTGATGATTCTCAATCAGGGTGCCATGAAATCCTTTCAAGGGTGCTGCAGGATGCCACACAATGTAAGCGCTATTAGGTGTACAAACATGATTCACAAGATAAACCTAGAGATTTCAAATAGGAGTCCAGAGTTGTGGTCTTTTTGAGTTGTTTGCAATAGAAAAACTGCTTTGTTATTTTTTGGTAGGCAAAAAGAGGTACCAATGGGTGCCTCGAGTCTGTCCACAGATGCTTCAAGTTTAGAACGGTTGAGAATCGCTGTGTTAGATGCACAAAAAGTTCTGTGACCTGAGGAAGGATATTGTGTTCCCGAAAGCTTGCTTAATGTTTCTTCTGACTGTAAAGTTGGTCCAGTGACTTTGCTGAACAGATCTTGCTTCTTGCATGCTCCCTGGACCATCACAGCTATACAAACATGGTAAGTCCAGACACAGGATTGGGGAGTCCTTTCCACATAGTGCTATAAACGGGCTTTCTGTCTAGATATTTTTCTCTCCTGCTTTATTGGATTGGTGTCTGAGCACTGCTATGTTGAAACGAAGATGTGCAGCTCTGCTTCTCCCACAGTGCAGCAGGAATGCTAGGGATAACTTTCTAGGGGTGTATTTAGATTGTGCCGAGGACGGCTCTTGTGCCGTGCAGAGGACTTCCGACATGGCTAACCCAGTTATCTGTGGCTAACAGTCATAGTTAGGTGGTTCAAGTTGGTACTGCCTTGCTTATGAGTGTGGTGAAAGCACAGATCAGTGGCTATGATGACTGTATGTTGCAATGACTGTGTTGCAAAGTAGCCAACACGCAATCCAGTTCCAAACCTGGTTTGGACTTGCAGATAGACTGCCTACCCCCCTCACGTTTTGGATCAAAGAAGGGAACATCACAATGTGTTGGCTCTCGGCAGCAAGACGGGGTGTGGTAAAGACTAGCCTGTGCACTAATTGCAGGTTATGGGGCCTCCTTTGCTGACTAAGGGGAGGCTCTTTTTCATCCTAGAGTCTGTTTCCTATAAAATCCTCAGCTGCTTTAATGGGTTGGATTTGGGTTGTGACTGTGGAGGGAGGGGACTTTTCAGATATAAAAGAATGCTAATGAAAACCTAGCTGTGGACAATGCCTGCAGTTTCTGTCCTGGGTGAGAGCTTTATTATTAATATTATTATTATTAGTCCCTTGTTGAGGATGATGTAGCACGCGAAAGACCCCAGCTCTTTGTCGTTTGTATTACCGAGGAGCCCCAGTCATGGACCAGGTGCTGCTGCGTGAGACAAATGTGGACTAGAAGGACAGGCTGCAGTGTTCAGAGCTGGACCCTTATGTAAAACCAGGCTGCTGGTGGAGGCATGGAGATGGAAAGGAGGGTTTGAGGCCAGTTTTGTGGCTTTTGAGGGTTGCATTGTATGCACCTCTCGGCTGTGAGGGGCAGCTTAAAGACCTGAGGCACTTAAAACTGTTATTACCTGGGAGCGGATGGCATGTTTCTGACTGTAGAATGGTCTCTTTTTGGGTTTGGAGAGAGATCAGTGAGGGGTCCTTGAGATCCAGGTCTCGATCCGGGGTTGTGTGGCTGCAGCAGGGGAACAGCACTTTGCAGTGAGGACACAGCTGAGTCAGGCCACCTGGTGTCCGTTGGGGTGGGCTGGGCTGGGCAGTCGCTCTCGGCAGAAGATCAAGGGTGCAGAGTGGAAGGAAGATTGCGTCTGTCCTGGGGGACTAGGAGAAAGTGTCTGTCTTGTGGGTTTTTGCTGTGGAATAAGAATCTGTGCACAGCCTGGGCCAAACCTGCTTTGCTGGCCCGATCCTGGTTGATCCTGTCTCGCCATTGTCCGTGGTACGATGCCCCAAATGTCTACAAACCCTTTTTTCTGCTAACGTTTCACTAAATGTGAAGGACACTAGTGAGCACAGAAACCACTTGGCTGGCAGAATTCGTGAGATAACGGACACATACAATGTACTTGGGAGATTTTCTCAAATGGTTGAAAACAAATAGTGTCAAGTGTGACCCTGTCTGTCTCACCTTGGGATTCATCTAGGGCCAGCCAGATGTTTTATTGCTTAGTCAAAATGCTATTTTTTTTTCTGTAGGCTTCAGTCTTCTCTGAACTATTCCTCTCCTTGTCTTTTTAATGAAAGCCAGAGACCTGAAGGTCTGTGTGACATCTGTGGTGTTAACCTAACAAAACTGGGTGCACCTAAGGATGAAGTTTCCAGCCTCTGCATGTAGTCAGGTGTTGATTTTTATCTGACTTCTCCTTGTCATCAGAGGCAACATGGCAGCTTAGTGGCTATTTGTAATGTTTAATTTATAGGAGCAGATACATTTTGACAATTAAGAGGAAGTTCTGTAAAAATAACTTCCTGCAGTTCATCTGGATTAAGGGGCAAGTAGTTTTTCATACAACCAGGACAGTTTTAAAATTGACAGCTATGTATTATTGTGGCATCGGGAAGGTGGTAATCTTTCATCTGTGTTTCCTCAGGTTATCACTTAGCAGAGCAACCCTAGCAGCAGTTATGCAGAACTCAGATCACACGGAGGACGACAGAAACTCAAGCAGTGACAATGCAGGCAACGGTACAGAGGCAGCGGGGGAGCAGCCTACGGACTTCAGTACTGAAATCATGAGTGTCACGGAGATGGAGCAGTCTCCTGATGGCTCTCCTGACGTAACGGAGGAGACCACACAAGACAGCAAAATCCCAAACGTTGCAGACTTAACGACGACGGACATAGAGGCTAACTTCCCGCCAGAGTATGAGAAGTTTTGGAAAGCCGTAGTGGAAAATCCCCAGGATTTTACAGGCTGGGTATATCTATTGCAATATGTTGAGCAGGAGGTTAGTACATCTTCCTTCCCACTGTACTTAACAGAAGATGGTCCAGGCATTGAACTAGACTTCTGGTCCCTTCTAGCCCCAATTCCATGTGATCCTATGATTCCAGTCATTAAATGGGTATTGCTCTCGAGCGTGGCTCTGGTCAGTCATGATTTGCCATTTCACCAGCCACCTAAGAACATAATGCAAGCGTGAAGAGGGCTAGTCCTTTGAAATGGTTTAATTGGAGAGCTTTGGAAAAGATTTGTCATGACTTGTAAAATCCTTTTAAAGATTAGCCCTGGCTGGCTCCTTACATGCATGCCCAGATCACACATAACGAGTGATGTTTGTCCAGTATTTTGAAGAGGTAAAGTGCTGTTGAAGTGCTAAGTATTGTTACTGGCCCTGCTGTTAATGCAAAGTTTTGCTGCCAGTGCTTCCCTGTGACTCTCGGTTGGCATTGCTGCAAAATTTTATGCTGATTTAAGACGGGCAAAACTCAACGTTTTGTTTCTGTGGCTTGTGCTGAGTTAAATAGATGAGGTGTTGCCTGTAGAATCGCTGAAAATGTGGAGCTCTGCTGAGACCTAGGTGAGGGTTGATTGCTTCTCTCTAGAGGCTAAGGTCCAGAGGCAGAGGTGGAAAGAAGCAGTCTTGACTGAGGGAGGATGGCAGGGATGTATGAGAATACTTGTGTGCTGGGTGTGATCAGGTCATGCCTGTAACTTAAGCCACCTGGCTCAGGCATGAGTGTTGTTGCTGGATAGATCCAAAATTGTATTAAAAAATGGTTAAGCACATTGATGTTACAGTATAGCTTTCTGTATTTTAAGTGGAATGGGTGCCTTCCCTGTAGTGAACAGCCTCACTTCTTTAAGAAACTATAATTTGGGATCATTGAACACTTCCTTTTTTTCTGTTTCAGAACCATTTACTGGCTGCCAGGAAAGCATTTGACAATTTTTTCACACATTATCCATATTGCTATGGATACTGGAAAAAGTATGCAGACCTTGAAAAACGCCACAGCAACATTAAACAGTCTGATGAGGTACGTAGGTAGCTGGAGAAGGCTTTTACCATTGGTCCTGTAAGCCAAATAATGACTGAACCACTGTGAGTCATTTGGCTGCCGGTACCTGCCCTATGTGCTCAGATTTATAGGGATTTTTTTGTTTGCACTTGTCACTTCTGTGGCATTTGTAGCTAATATGTTTTCTCTTTGTTGGCAGGTGCGTTAAACCTCTACAGTTTGTCAAGCTTTGCAGTGCAAGCCTCTGTATTACACTGCAGCTTAACAAGTAGGGCAGGGCTTTTCTGTCACTTACATTTATTTCTCATTTTCAAAACAATATATAGTTGGTTTGCTGGTCACAATTGCTACATCTTATTGCATTTTTGGTCAGACGCTGTCAATGATGCTCTAATGGGTCTGTGCCCTATGGTCTGTACCCCAAAGCCTGCCCACACAACCTGGTCAGAATGCAGGGACCGCTGCGCTTTGAAGATCAAGACTCTGCACGTGGAGATCAGAACATTGCCATGTTCTATCCAACCTCCACCCAAATGGTAATGGTAGATTATTTAAACAAAATTCCAGTAATTAGTATTTCTAAGGTTCACCGGATAACACAGTGTTGCCTCTCTATTAGGACACCATTAAATCTTTGATGTACAGTTCCCGTTCTCTTCATAGGTGTATCGCAGAGGGCTTCAGGCAATTCCTCTTAGTGTTGATCTTTGGATACATTATATAAACTTCTTAAAAGAGACGCTGGACCCTGCTGACCCTGAAACTAACAGTAGTGTAAGAGGGTAAGTTGGTTGCAAAGTGCGTTGCTGGTGAAACACTGGTAGATAATTGCATAAGAATGTGCGTGGTTCCATGAAGATGTTACGATCTTCCCCTGTGAGTTGGAAGCATCCATCATTTTATGATCTCTTTGTTTTGTGTCTGATAAGACTTCCATTCATTCCTCAGAGCCTTGGGAGTAAAGTTTTTGGGAAGAAGATACTGTGAGCTTGGGGGAGATAGTAATTTTGTGTTCCACTCATTCCCTTTATTGTGGAAATACCAGGAAAATCTCTCCAGAGCTCCTCTTTCCAAAAGTCTTAGTTTGGTTGTGTATCTGGAGAACAGTTTTGGTCAAGTGCACATTTTGAATCTCCTCAATGTACAGTTACAAATAAAGGGATGTGATTTTTTTCCTTATTTAACTGCTGTTTCCTCACCCCTTTTCCCTTCCAAACTCTCGCTACGTCTTGTTAGAGGATCGACTCCATCCACAAATATCAGTGAATTTATTTCACTTTTCAGAACCTATGAACATGCAGTCCTAGCTGCAGGGACAGATTTCCGCTCTGACAGACTATGGGAGATGTATATAAACTGGGAAAATGAACAGGGTAACCTAAGAGAAGTTACAGCTATCTATGATCGTATCTTGGGCATTCCAACACAACTGTACAGCCATCACTTCCAGAGGTAAGGAGAGCCTAGAGCTTTATGTAGCTTTGTACTATTATTAATAAAGGTATGTGCGCAATAATCTTTAAAATATTTTTCTGAAACTAAAAATCAAGCTCCTGTTCATATTGAACAGAGTTCCTGCATTTAAGTAAGAATGGTTCTTCCTCTTCAAAAACACCCCCTGAAAAAGGTTTTGGGGAGGCATCCAGCATCTTTATTATAGACAAATCTGCTTATGTAACATCTTCCTACATGTAATATTAACCTGTATTTTATTCTGTATATGGTTACCATGACTTTTGTTTTTCACATGATAGTCCCTCCTTTTCTATTTAAAGAAATGCTAATAAAAACATTGGAGACTGAACACACATTTTCAACTCTTCATTTATAATGGGCGGAGATTTAATTTTGGGGAGATCAAACAAATCTCTTGAGCTGGGTGGAGGCAGCCAGACTTCAAACTAATGAAGAGCATGCAATGCAGTCAAATGAGTTTAATCATGAATTTCATGTAAAGCAGTACTGCTTGAGGCTGTAGACCAGCTGACTAAGTTGTGAAGGGCGAGTTCTTGTTCTTTGGAGCACTGAAGCAAAGTTCAAGTATTGTTGTCCAAAGAAATCCTGGAAACACAAATATTCATTAAGTCTGCTGCAACCTACTCTTCTCTCTTTTCTTTTCTTCTCTCTTCTCATGATGCATTCTATAACACTGTATACATGGACACTGCTATGATATGAAAGAACACATTTCATCATACCTTGCATGATCTCCTCCTGGCTATAGGCTCGGTTTTCCATTCCAGAACTCTGCTTTATGTGTTTAGGTTGACAGAAATTATTTTCCAGAGGGTAGTCCTCAGGTCTGCTTGGGCTGGTGAGGAAACAGAGTTCAGGCACTATGTACATGATTAGG
>NW_017728958.1:385421-386712 GCF_001723915.1 Gavialis gangeticus
TCTGTTCTCTTCAAGAACAGTGTGGGAACTATAGATACGAAAAGATAAGTCAAATGGGTTGATTTCCACCGCCCCTCCTCCCCCAGAAATTGTACTGTTCAACTTCTAACTCCATGTCCTGCTACAATATCATACTCATCGATGGGGAAAAACGCTCAACAAATTTTGCAAGAGTTCCGTTAAGAGAAATATTGATTGATTTTATTTAGAGAACATCCACGTTTCCCTTGGATAGGGGAGACCATACTGTATATCTTTCTTTGGGTTTTTGGTTTTCAGTCTTCCTAGTGATTTTTGCAGGAGTTCCTTCTTAGGCACTGAGAAACTGCCTCGTGCACATAGTAGGTATATATAAGTTGAGAAAAGTCACATCTCCAACACAGCTCTAGGTCCATAGAGCAGCAAGTAGCTCAGCATGTGCTGATAAGCAAGTTCTAACTTGAGTTTCATGTTAGATGTGTAAAATTCACTGTTGCCGGCCCTTCCTTTTTCAGATTTAAAGAACATGTACAAAACAACTTGCCCCGAGACCTCTTAAGTTCTGAGCAGTTTATTCAGCTGCGTAGGGAACTGGCTTCTGTAAATGGTCATAATGGGGAGGCTGCACCACCTGGAGCTGACTTTCCTTCTGGAACTGAAGACATCACTGACCCTGCAAAAGTAAGTGTGCAGCAGAGGTGGAGGAGCTGCTGTGTCCATGTTTGCAGCAACAGGATAGATAGAGAGAGGGTTGAATACTCCAAATAAACAGGGTAAGAGTTGTGGCTTGTTCTCCGAACTCTTTCCTTAATATTGGCCTGTGCAGATTCCTGTTGCACAAAGGCATGTAAAAACTTGGAACTGGCTTGAAAGAGTTGCCCGCTGGGAGCTGTGCACATCCAGAGGATTGAGTCCCATTTGGATTCAAGCCAGCCCTCCAATGTAAGCAAGCAAGCCATTGGATATAATACTTCCTCAGAGCCAGAGCTCTCTTATCTTGTTTATTTGGAACAGCACTTAATGTAGCTGTATAAGTTTATGTTTTTAATTAATGCAGGCTGCTTCCATTGTCAGGTGGTGTTGCAGCCTTTGATACTGGACATGAGCATTTGTCTGCTTTTTGTTAATTGCTTATTTAAATGTGTCTCCTAGCTAATCACTGAAATAGAAAACATGAGGCACAGAATCATTGAGATTCATCAAGAAATGTTCAATCACAACGAACACGAAGTCAGCAAGAGATGGACATTTGAAGAAGGAGTAAGTTTACGTGTGTTTAAACATTTGTCTTTTTTTTTTTTTTTTTTTTTTT